>NW_007251765.1:226756-227723 GCF_000164805.1 Carlito syrichta
TAGCTCTGAGGCTTGTCTAAGGCCTCTCTTCAGTGTGACTGTCGAGAGTTTGTCCTAAAGTGTTTGAGTGAGCCAGTTTGAGAAGGGGTCATGTTTTCTGTTTTCTGTTTCTTCTCTCACACAGGAGAAAGAAAGAAAGAAGAAAGAAAGAAAGAAAGAAAGAAAGAAAGAAAGAAAGAAAGAAAGAAAGAAAGAAAGAAAGAAAGAAAGAAAGAAAGAAAGACAAAGAAAGAAAGAAAGAAAGAAAGACAAAGAAAGAAAGAAAGAAAGAAAGAAAGAAAGAAAGAAAGACAAAGAAAGAAAGAAAGAAAGAAAGAAAGAAAGAAAGAAAGAAAGAAAGAAAGAAAGAAAGAAAGAGAAAGAAAGGAGGGAGGGAAAGAGGGAGGAAAGAGAGAGAGAGAGAGAGAGAGAGAGAGAGAGAGAGAGAGAGAGAGAGAGAGAGAGAGAGAGAGAGAAAGACAAAGCACTGAGGTGCCAGGGCTTGGATGTGCTGGTTTCCTGGGAGAGTCAGTTTGCTGGGCAGGCCCTCCCTTCCCACAGGCAATTGCTTCTGTTTGGGGACCACTGGTTTATGAGCGGCTGTCCCAACAAACCCCAGCAGGGTCCAGCGCAGCCACAGCCACCTCTCCGTGTCACCATCTTCTTCACTTCTGCTTCCTACATTCTTCAACCCTCGTGTCTTGCCCCTCTGGAGGTATCAGAAATTCCAACTTTTCAAAGCAGTTTCAGTATTTTCAATATACATGTTGGGATTTTACAACGGTCCACGGCCAGAAAAGGCTCAGCACCTCCACACATAGACATTGGTTCGTTTCCTGTTCTTGGTATCTCTGTACTTGGTGGGTCTGGCTCAGACGGCAACTTTAAATTGTTCAGTGCAACCATGCAGGGTGGCAGGACTCCAGATCTTTCCAATGCGTGGCTGATCAGAGGCAGCCAAGAGGAGCAATTGATAAGAGATACAAAT
>NW_007251765.1:227743-346818 GCF_000164805.1 Carlito syrichta
GCCCCGCCTCGGAGCCTGGGGTCCGCGACAGCGCGGGGGCGGGGGCGATCGGCATCGGCCGAGGTGGGCGCCGCTCGCTCTCCAGCCCAGACCGGCTTCCCGCGCCCAGTCCTGGGGATGGAGGGACGGGTGGGGGGGGGGCCGCGTCGTCCTTGCGGCTTGGGTGGTGCAGCCCCCGCCCAGCTCTCCCGAGCGGGGCGCTGCGGTCGGGGACGCAGCCTGCGGGACCGGGGCTCCCCGCCGCCGGCCCCAGGGGCCACCTGGAATCGAGCTCTTGGTCCCTCTCCCTTCGCAGAAGCCGCCCCGAGTTCCGGCCCCGGCCCCCTCGGCCCCCGGCTGAACTTTGCTGCGCTCCCGCGGGGCTGCGACCTTGGGTGGAAGCCACCGGGCGGCTAGGCAGAGCGCGGGACGCCGCCCAGGGCGCTGTGCCCCGCCGGCCGCCGCTTGGAGCGCCTCTCCTCTTCGCCTCTGCCGTAAGGTCAAACCTGGGACCCCAGACACTTTGTCCCTGCAGACTGGCCAGGTGTGGGAGTTGGAAAGTCGCGCCTCTCGTCCCAACCCCGGGTCCGAACCAACTCCTGTCCTGGGCACCTGGCAGGGCTGCAAAACGCAATGGTCTTAGGGCCCAGGAGCCCTGGAGTGCAGGCCTTTGGGGCAAGGACGGAGTATCTTGCAGGAGAGGGACAAGGAGATCGGCCCCGCCAAGGATGACCCCTTGAGGCCTGGGCAAGGTCTACAGAGTCCTAATAGGGCTAAGAGGGGGATAGGATGAGGCCTGCCACCAGGTCGAGGCCTAGGGAGAAAGCATCTTGAATTAAACACGATTCCCAAGGACCTGTCTGAGTTTGCTTACAGAGTCTCTCAAGTATGACACAGGGGGCCATTGAACTTCACTGGGAATAAAAGCACAGTCCATCCTGATACTGATTTTTCTTTTCTTTCTTTCCTTTTTGTGAGTCAGGGTCTCACTCTGTTGCCCAGGCCGGGGTGCAGTGGCATGCTCACAGCCCCTGCAGCCTCAACCTGCTGGGCTCAGGGAATCCTTCCGCCTCAGCCTTCCAAGTAGCTGGAACTACAGGCCAGCGCTACCACACCTGGCTTATATTTTGATTTAGTGTAGAGACAAGGTCTCACCAAGTTGTCCAGACTGGTCTTGGACTCCTGAGCTCAGGCAGTCTTCTTGCCTCAGCCACCCAAAGTGCTGGGATTACAGACTTGAGCTTTTTCAAGTCCAGCTGTCCCATCTCGGCCATGTTATACCTACCCCAGGATGGTGAGTTTTGGAAAATGGCTCAGGGTTCAAATCAGACTTTTATTAAATCAATACTCTGTGCCAGGCACTGGTCAAGGTAGTAGTGAGGTCTAGAAGTGAACAAAATTCGATGGGTTTGGTGGTTCACGCTTGTAATCCCAGCGCTTTGGCAGGCCGAGGTGGGAGGATTGCTTGAAGCCAGGAGTTTGAGACCAGCCTGGGCAACATAGGGAGACCTCCTCTTTGGAAAAAAAGAAAATCAGCTCGGCGTAGTAGTGTGTACCTGTAGTCCTAGCTATTCGGGAGTCTGAGGCAGAAGGATCGCCTGAACCCAGGAAGTCAAGCCTGAGGTGAGCCCTGATCCTGCCACTGCAACTCCAGCCTGAGTAACAGACAGAGTGAGCCTCTGGCTCGGAAAAATAATAAAAAGAAGTAAACAAAATGGGCACTCCCTGGCTTCTTGGAGCATGCAGTCCAGTGGCCAAGACGGGTATGAATAAAATCACTCAAATAAGTACAGAATTCAGTAAGTCTCCACATATGAACCTTCAGGTTGCAAACTTTCAAAGTGTCTGTTCTCATATCCAGTCATGTAAGTTGGTTCACGTCTCTGGCACACATTGCCACATGCGCGCATCCTCTGCAAGTGTTTGTGCTTTTGTGTACTTTATTGTTCAGTACTGTATAGAGTACAGTAGTATAATATCTTTATTTCAAGCCCAGGATGTTCGGAAGCAAGCGAGAAAGCAGTGGTGATGTAGCCGGTACTGTATAGCCGACTGTGTTAGTTGGGTCCCTGGGCTGACTTTGCTGGACTTACGAACCAATTGGACTTCTGAATGTGCTCTCGGAATGGAAGTCGTTCGTACGTAGGGGACTTGCTGTTCTGCACAGTGCTGAGTTCTTCAAAAGGAAAGGATTAGGTGCCCTGAGAACCTAGTAGGTCCGCAGTCGCTTAGTCTGAAGACTGACAGGAGAGGCTGGAAAGAGCCTTCTAGGCAGAAGGAGCAGCATGTGAGAGCACCCGAGATGAGTAGCAGAGTCCATTAGAGGAACTGAGATCCTTTGTTTGCCAAGTTGCTATCTGGGGCCTGACGGGCATGTCACTGAGTTCTGCATGCCATCAGCTGGGCCAATCAGTGTCTCCCTTTCTCAGCCATAACAGTGGGCGGTTGGAGCCCCCTGGCTGGGTCACCGTGCAGGGAGAAAAAGAGGGAGAGACTGATGACAGTAACTTGCTGGACTCACCCCTCATGCGTACATCTGCCAGCACCTTGGTAGAAAGGCCACGCCCACTTATGGTGCCAGGAGGAGAGGTGCTTTCCTCATCTCATCTCCCGCTGCCTGTCTGGCTCACAGCCACTGCCCAGCATTTAGGGGGACTTGTGCTGGGAGTGGGGGCTCATCCTAGACTTTCCAAACTAGAAGGGACTCCTTGCCTACAATGTGAGATTCCTTAGGGTGGCGTACCTGGCATTTCCTCATCCGGGCCCTGCCTACCTGCCCAGCTTCGTCTCTGGCTCTGCCACTCCCCTAACCTCTGCAATGAGCATCCTCTCTGTTCTACTCACAGTTAGGCCTCAAACAGTTCCTGAACCACACATGGCCTTTGCACATGGTGCCCTTGGCCTAAAGTATCTTCTACCGGTCTATCCAGTAATGGCACACTTAGCCTTCAACTTCAATGTTAAATGTAAGCTTTTTCCCCCTGGAAGGTCTTTCCTGACGGAATGGAGGCAAATGCTGCCTTCTTCATTTCCAAAGCTCCCTCAATCCACCTCTGTCACAGCCTGCATCAACTGCACTGAGCACCTTAAGAGAAAGACTCTCCTATATTTGTGTCTCAAGTTCCTAGCGCAGAGTGGGACTCAGAGAAGGTGCTCAGAAAATGCTGGTTGGATGGAAACCATTTGAATGGAAACCATCTAAACCAGTATTTCTTAGCTTTTTTTATGGGGGAGGATGTGTGCGTGTATGTGTGTGTGTGTGTGTATGTGTGTGTATAAAATCTCATATGCCTTTGAGATTCTGGTGAAAGTGATGGATATTCTCCTCCAAATGCATGTATCTTGCATAGAGAATTACATGATTCACAGCTCCTTCCCCCGATCCTGCACCCTCCATTGACCTCATTTCCAGAACTATGGGCTTTAATTTGACAGGAAATTTGACAGACTCCGTGAGGTGCGGTGGCTGCCTGCACCCACAGTGGGTCACAAGCTGGGACCCCAAGTTCCTGACTCCCCAGTTAGAGCTCTTTCCAGTTCTGTCTGCTTCTCTTAGCCAAGCAGCTTCTTCTCGTCCCTGGAACTTTATGAAGGCCACTGCTCATGGCTGGAAGATGGATATCTTGGTTTTGCTTCAGTTCAGTAGCAGCCTAAGGTGTGACAGGGAGAAAAATCTTATTATGGGCAGAGTTGACAATTAGGAAGACAGATGGGCAGTCTCCCTGGCTTGTTTGCCGTCCCTCGCCTGCAGTGTTCTTATATCTGTTTTAGCTGGTGGAGGGTCACATGTGTGTCATGATTATCTTCTGGCTCCTGGATTGGGCTAGGTGGGCCAGGCTGGGAGACACCGTGGATGGCCCCTTGAGTCAGAGCCCAGCTACTGACCTTGTCAAGGCTCCGCCCGCAGAATTGGCTAAGGAGAAAATGGGGCTCTTGCTTTCTGCAGCCAGAGCTCTTGCCTGCCCACTGCTTTCTGCAAGACACCTGCTTCAGGTTATGCCGTTCCTATCTGCAGACCAGGGCCTTCATTCATTCAGTAGTTCACTAGTTCATCAGCACCACATTGAGCCTCTGCCCTGTTCCAGGCCCTGTGCTGATTCCAGCACATAAGGAAGGGTCATAGCGTGTGTTCCACTGCATCCATGGCTCTGATCTGGTGGGGGAAGGAAAGCGGTAGCTTGTACTCCTTGCTCAACCCATACCTTGGGAGGTGTGATGGGAAGGCCATTTAGGACTTCTCAATGCTGAGAATGTGCTCACTTTTAAAACTCTGATCTTGTGCAAGTTATGTCATCTCGAGGGGAGCTCAATTTTCTTAACTGTAAAATGGGTTTGATAGGAATTCTTTCTTGTCTATCACAGATCCACTCAATTCTGTGTGAGATACAGAAGCAGTCCAGTGCAATCATAGTGCACACGTGTGTCGATCCCTGACAAAATCAAGCCTCCCAATAATCCGAGAGATAGTTACTTTCATGATCCTTGTTGTATAGGTGAGGAAATTGAGGCTCAAGGAGGTTAAGGCCATGGAATGAATATACCATAAAACTGGAATCTGATGGAGCTGTTTGTCTTTGGAGATCAGTCAGCTACCCACTCTGTTCTGTTCTGTAGTGGAGTATGTGGGAAGACGTATGGGCTTGGAGGCCAGGGTGTCCCAGGGTTAGAACCCGGTCCACCACTAAGCGACTATGCAGTTTACAGCTGGACCCTAACCTCTCTGTGCCTCAGAATGCTAATCTCCCTGACTGAGTTTGGGTTAAGAGGCTTCGAATCGGCCTTTCTGGGAACAGCTTCCAATCTATAGAGATAATATTTCAAAGTAGGATTAAAGGAAAGAAGAGGGCCCTCCTGCTAAAAATAGGCCTGCCCTAAGACTTCAAGTCCGTAGATGGTTAATGTGATATGCAGGCAATTATAGATCGGTGGCATCTGGAGAAGCTGGCCAGGCATTCCTTCTCCAAGAAGGAAGGCTATTTTCAAGGGGAACGCCTCACTGCCTCGCCCAGGCCCTAGGCCCTGCCCCTCAAATAACTTTCTGGGGACACAGTCATTGTGGGAGAAAACACCAATCCCAGTTCCGCCCCTCCCCCCATTTTTTTCCCCCAAAAGTAAATGCAACTTGTTGTCTGGATATGTATTTTTAACGTGGCTGTGGCTTTTCCCCCTTTGTGTGGAAGGATCCTTTGTGTCGACACAGAGTTTCCTTTGGTTTGTATTTCTAGCTTGTGGCTCCGACGTCAAGTGACAAGGGGGCAGGGGAATACAGCACTGGGGACAATTTGTTCCAGGCAGAGTTAAAAGAGCAGCCTTGGGTCCTGATTCCCCCATAGCCAGGCTTCTGCCCAGCGGCCAGAGACATGGGCTCTCTTTGAAATTGATGTAGATTTTTCTAAGCAGGGCACCCGGCGGCAGGGCTGACCTTTCCAGGTGCTGCACTCCTGGGCTGTTCTTCACCCATGACTCCCTTCCTCCTTGGAACAGGCAGCTCCCCTACTCTTGGGAGGGGTTTCAGAGACAGCACGTCAAGTTGGGGACGGCTGAATACAACAGCCGGTCAGGATCTACCTTTATTGGGTGCAACATTGAGTGGGAATGGGGAGGGCATTTTATTTGTCATGTTTGGATTTTTTTTGAGAGGTTGTTTTCATCATCATTTGTGTGATTTCAAATAAATAATAATAATAAAGGACCATCCCACCCGCCTTTCCATCAAGGGGGTGGAAGTGGAGGGAAGGAAGGGGAAATGGCTTCACCCTTTATTAGCCTCGTGAGCTTGCACACATGACTCACTTGAGTAAACTGCAACTTGTTCATCTGTAAAATGGTGCTGATAAGACTGACTCGGGCTCTTCTGACACAGAAAGCAGACTCCCCTGGGTTGATTCTAAGAAAGGGAGTGAGAAACCATGAAATGCGGTACGGTCGTCCTCTTTATCTGAGAGGTATATGTCCCGAGATTCCCAGTGGATGCCTTAAACTGTGGATAGTTCTGAAACCCATACCCTATGGATAGGTATATATCCATACCTATGATAAAGTTTAATTTATGAATTAGGCCCAGCAAGAGACTTACAGTGATGATAATAAAATAGAACAGGTGTCAAGCACGGTGGCTCATGCCTGTAATCCCAGCACTTTGGGAGGTACAGGCGAGAGAATTGTCAGAGCCCAGGGGTTCGAGACCAACCTGGGCAACTTGGTGAGACCTCATCTCTACAATCAACCAAAAAATTAGCCAGGTGTGGTGGTGTGTGCTTGTAGTGCTGGCTACTTGGAAGGCTGAGGCAGAAGGATTGCCTGAGCCCAGGAGATCGAGGCTGTGGTGGCCGCGTGAGCATGACAGTGCACTCCAGCTTGGGTAACAGGGTGAGATTCTGACTCACGAATGATAATAATAATAAAGAACAATGATAACAATATACCGTAATAAGTTATGTGAATGTAGTCTCTCTCTGCCTCTCAAAATATCTTAATATGTTTGGATCGCTATGGATCACAAATAACTGAAGCCTCAGACAGTGAAACCACTTCTAAGGGGTGAAGGGGGACCACTGTATTGATGTCTAAGCACAGGCCTGGCAGAAGGCCAGCATCCTGGAGGCAGATGATGTTGAGGAGAGGGTTTGGAGTTCAAGGTCATAGCACTGGTGCAGCTGGTCACTGGCCTTCACCCTGTGGTGCCCCCTTTGAGTGCCATCAGCTCTGTGCAGCACAGCTCCCCTCCCCCTTGCCTTACTGTCGCCCAGACCTCACCTGTGTTGTTTGGTTCGAGTACCAGAGAGGATCCCCTGTCTGAGCTGGTTCTCTGGAACCCGAGGCTGCCTCTCCTGGCCTCAGCCTTGCTCGTCTTGACAGGGGCCAAGTAGCCTGGGGCACGGGATGCCGTGGAGCCAGCATCCTCCCCTGGGCCAGTCGGACAGGAGGGGTGGGCAGAAGAGAGTCCTGTGGGCAGAACTTGGCCTTTCAAGGTCAGGAGGGCATGGGGGGAGGTTCTTCAAGAAGGAGGTAAGGGTGAGCTGAAACTTAGGAATACGCCCAGTACAAAGCCTTGCTGAGCTGTGAAGAACTTACCAGGCATTCCTAACATGTGTCAACAGTCCCAAGGGATCTATGGATAGAATTCAGAGGAGGCTGTGAACTCGGGTGGAAAAAAAAAGAGCATCTTTACTTAGCATTTTCTTTGATTATGAATGTAGACAACAAACCACACTGTATTCACTGTCGCTATGACGTTGTCACCGGTAGAAATCACACATATTTTCATATGACATTTTAGCTGCTGCTGGTATCTTGAAATATTATTTATACCCATAGTAACTTTGAAATCACAGTAAGTGTTGCAGCCGCTGCCAGAGCTTGTTATTTAATGTGTTAATAAGGAAGAATATGTGTTACTGCATCACACACTTTAAAAAATGTTAATAATTATGTTTCAATATTATTGGATCTCTTTGTAGCCAAGCTATGCATTTTATTGATTCAGTTATCCATTTTATTTATTAATTTATTTATCCGTGGGCTTCACCAGTCTGCCCAAGGGGAGAAGGCACAGCAAAGGTGAGGACCCCCTGACAGGAAGTCAGTAAACTTTATTCCCAAGCTCCCAACCTCCCTCGCCCTGACCTTTTATATACCCATCTATCTCTGTCTCATTAGTGGAAGGCATTCTTGGACAGATGTAAATTTCATTTAATAGCTGGCGAATTTGCAAAAGCACTGAACTTTTGGTTTGGGTAGAAGGTTGTTTTGTTTTTTTAAAAAACATTTTGAGTCGCACTCTGTTGCCCAGGCTGGATCACAGTGGCACGCTCATGGCCACCCCAGTGTCGACCTGCTGGGCTCTGGCGATTCTTCCATCTGTCTTCCAAGTAGCTGGAACTACAGGCACGTGCTACCACACCTGGCTAATTTTTAAAAAATTTATTGTAGAGATGAGGACTCACCAAGTGGCCCAGGCTGTTCTTGAACCTGGGGGCTCAGGCAATCCCCTCACCTCGATCTCCCAAAGTGCTAGGATTACAGGCTTGAGCCACTGTGCCCGACCAGGCTTTGATGTATACTCAGAGGTCAGGCGACTTGCTAGGTAATTCCTATCAGCCCACACAGCCACCAGCCCCACGCTGATTGCTTGGCTCATCTCAGGCGAAACAGTTCCTTGTTGCAACCAGCTGGTAGACAAGGACGCTCCTGAGAGATTGAGGAGTTTGTGTAGACTGATGGATCACTTGATCTGATGCAAACAAGAATCCTAGGAAGGAAATGAAGTCCAGGGAGAAGTGGCTTTGAAGTGGGTTCTGAAATGGAGGGTATGTAGAGGAGACAGAAGGAGGAGGGAGGAGATGGGAAGATGGGCCCCATGCTGATTTTGAGGAGGAAGCTGGGAGAGAGGAGAATCCACTGGAACAAACTTAGAGTAGTGGTTGGTTTTTTTGCTGTCTTTTTGAACATGTGCCAGACACTGGGCCAAGCCCTTTTAATATAGCAGACATTTAAACTTACCCACTACTCAATAAGGTATGGCTGTCATTATTCCCACTGTATTGGTAAGCAAAGTGAGACTCTAAGAGTTTAAACCCTTGTTCTAGAGTCCCTGAGATATTATGTGGTAGAGCCAGGAGCTCAGCCCAGATCTGGCTGATTCTAGAAGCCAGTATTCTTAAAACCCACTACAGGCAATCACAGAAGAGTCTGGTAGGGAAGACACTGGCTGCCATTTTGTTTTTGTGGGACAGTGCCTACTATCCTTCGTAGTTTTCCACAGTCTATCTTTCTGGGTTGTTGCTTGTTCTCACGGTTCTTCCCTTCTCCTCCCTACATTTAACCACTCACAGGCATACAAACGGCAAGACTGGGGATAGGATAAAAATTACAGGGCAGAGGCCAGGCATGGTGGCTCATGCCTGTAATCCTAACACTTTGGGAGGCCAAAGCAGGAGGTTTGTTTAAGCCCAGGAGTTCGAGGTCAGCCTGGGCGACATAGCAAGATCTCATCTTTACAAAAAGCCAAAAAATTAGCTGGGCATGTTGGAGCACACCTATAGTCTCAGCTACTCAGGAGGCTGTGACTGAAGTATCAACTGAGCCCAGGAGGTCAAGGATGTGATGAGCTGTGATCGAGCCTCTGCACTCCAGCCTGGGTGACAGAGTGAGACTCTGACTAAAAAAAAAAAAAAAAAATTACAGGCCAAGTGCAGTGGCTCATGACTGTAATTCTAGCACTTTGGGATGCTGAGGATTTTTTGAGGCCAGGAGTTTGAGACCAGCCTGGGCAATATAGTGAGACTCTGTCTTTAAAAAAAAGAGAGAAAGACAAAAGAGAGAAAAGAAAAAACATTATGAGCAAAAGCTGAGGAGTCAGGCAGAACTGGGTTCTGATTCTGGCTCTGCCACCTGGCCATGACCTTGCTGAGCCTCAGCTTTCATATCTGCAAAATGGAGATAACGTACCTATTTGCTCTCCAGTGCTTCAGCGTCATTTTGAACAGCTCTTTCCATTTGAGCAGAAGGCACTAGATTTAGACTGAGTGAAATTGTCCCCATCTGCTTCACACCTGGACTCATGCAGGAGGGCTTCCCTGATTCCCTCTCTCCTGGCCTATGGCCAGCACGCACCACTCCTCACGGCAGCCGGCTCTGGCTTCATGAAGAACCCATCAGCATTGCTGTGCTGTTGTGCGTGGCTGCCTCCTCTGGGTTGAGCTACCTCTCCCCTCCCCAGTGCCCAGGGCATTGTCTGGCTGGAGTCCTCAGTAGACCTGGATGACGGCAAGTGAACTGTGCCCTCCGATCCCCCCTTCAGGGCCTCCCTGCCTGTTCTTGGCACCCTAACCCCTCCAGAAACCTGTTCTGGGCTCCGTCCCCTGGAGCTTGTCTCCCTTTCTTTGGCCCAGGCTGCTTTCTCCCTGTCTCCCCAGTCCTCCTCCCAGCCCTTTTGGCCATTAATGCTGCCGCTCCAAGTGTTGGCTTCATATCTGTTGATGGTAAAAGAAGCCTCAGCAGTTACCTAGGCCGCCCCTGGTCTTACAGCTGGGGATGCTAGGACCAGGCTCTGGGTTGCAGGATGCGCCAGGCCCTGGGTTGCAGGGGGGTGAGCGAAGGAGCTGAATGATGACCTCTTGCCTCAGCTCGCTTCCCTGCCGGGCACTGACGATGACAGTGCTTCTTCCACACTGCTAAGCAGGCTGATATTTTTGGGCAAGGGGACAGGGGAGGCGCACATGCCTTTGCAGGTGCTCACCTGCCCAGGGCTGGTCTTCCCTGACCTAACCCTCTTCTCCTTCCTTCTACCCCTGTGGCTCTTGGCTCTGCCTGCTGGTGAATGGAGCCTTGTGTCCGCCAGGCCTGTGGGTGGCCACCTTTGAGGGGTGCCAAAAGCCTCCTGCCCTGAAAGCTCCGCCCACCGGCAGGGCTGAGGCCTGGAATTCCCCACATTGGAACCATTCTTGGGGGCCACTTTGTCTTTTCCATTGCTAAAATGCTAATATGTCTCCCTAAAGACATACACATTCACACATTGCAGTGTGGCTTGTGGGGGAGTGGAATGCCCAGGCCTTAGGTTTAAATCAGATTACTCCCCTGTCCCTTGGTTTCCTCTCTGTAAAATGGGAACAACGTGAGATTAGATTGTATTGTCAGGTTACCAAGGATGAAATGAGGTGGTGCACATAAAGCCCTTGGTGCATAATAATAAATAATAAAAAATTAGCTTTTTTGTTTCTTCCTTAAGTCAGTCGTTTCCCTAGCTGAAGTCTTGTTTCTTGTTATTGTTATTATTTTTAAAGTATTTTGTTTATTTGAGTAATGTGGTCTCCTTTCATTTCCTTTCTAATTATAAAATGGTTTTGAACTTCATTTCCTGCCTTTATTTTTATTTTTTTAATCAGAGTCTCACTCTGTCACCCAGGCTGGAGTGCAGCCGCACGCTCACGGCCACCACAACCTCAACCTGTTGGGCTCAGGCGATCCTTCCGCCTCAGCCTTCCAAGTAGCCAGAACTACAGACACACACCACCATGCACAGCTAGTTTTTGTGACTTATTGTAGAGACTAGGTCTCACCAATTTGCCCAGGCTGGTCTCGAACCCCTGGGCTCAGGCAATCTTCTTGCCTCGGCCTTCCAAAATGCTGGGATTACAGGCTGAGCCAGCGAGGCCAGCCTCCTGCCTTTAAAATGGGCTAAAGGAGCCTTACCTAACTGGTTTGTCGAGGATTTGCTGAGCCCAGGGCTCTCAATGAGAGCCTGTGCTATGGTCTGAAAGTTGGTGTCCCTCAGGTTCATTTGTTGAGGTCCTAACCCCTAATGTGACGGTATTAGGAGGTGGGGCCTCGGGAGGTAATTTAGGTCATAAATTAGTGGTGTTCTTGGTGTTGCCCCCCTGGCTTGACTTTGGTAGTCCTGGTGGTGGTGAGGAGACCAGGGTTTTCTAGAACCCTCTGATTGTGGGTGAGTGTTGGTGGGAACAACTGCTCGCTTGAGAGGGACATCAGCCTGGCTGTCTTCTCTGTGGATTCTCCTGAGACGGGGATGGTTCTCTCAGCCTGGGCCAGGGAGAGGGCCCAGGAGCAGGAGTGGCCCGGCTGTGTCCTCCTGGCCCGTGAATGAGGAGGGGTGGAGTGCAGCTGCACGGGAGTGTTCCAGCAATGGGGAAACCTCCCTTCCAGGGAAATCTCCCCTGCCTTTGTCCTGGCTCGGGAAGGCACATTCTCAGGCCAGGCAGCTGCCCCGGGCAGTGGGAATGTTGTCAGGCCCTTGTCTGCGCATATGCTTGCTGTGAGCCTTTCCAGCTCACTCTCCCATCAGCCTTGGGGGAAACTCACCCCATGGCCATCCATCATGTCTGAAGCCATCTTTCTAAGGCAGAGCATGACCATGCAGAAGACGCGTTCCCACAGGGGTAGGGACCAGAAGCCGATAGCAGTCAGAGGTGAACACTGGGGCTCCTGGGGCCCAGAGGCCAGGCACCACCTGCCACCTGCCTGCCCACTCTGGGGAGGAGGGGTAATGGCACCTGGATCCTTCCCAAGGATCTGCTTTCGGTCAGTGGCACGAGGGAGCCAGCATCAACCCCAGTCCAGAAGCAGGGCTGGGAGCCGGGCGGGTCATCGCCCCTCGCATGTCATGGTTGCCTGTGACCTGTTATTGTCCTTTTTTCCCTCCTTCCTCTTTCTCACTCCTTTCATTGTTCCCTTCCCCCCTTCCTTCACGCCATCCAGTAAGTATTGACCAGTGGCCTACTCTAGGCCAGGTACGGTGCTAGGCCAGGCGCTGACAACCCAACAGAAGACAAGAGTAAGCTTGTCGCGAGTTACGAAGCAGTGCAGTGTAGGAGCTCAGCACCGGGAGGAGGGGCCAAGCTGACTCAGTGTGGGGAAGGGGAGGGTCTGGCGGGTAGAGCTGTCTTGAGGGCTGAGTAGGAGTTACCAGATGGAGAAAGGAGGAGGAAGATTCTGGGTAGTGGGAGCAGAAGGACATACAGGAGATCTGTACCAGAAGCTCGAGATAATCCCTTACTCGCTGAGTTTTGGTTTTGTCTCCTACAGAACAAGGAAAATCGTCCCCAAGTCATACCTGGCACCCACAAATCCCTCCATTCTGTCTTCCAATGTGTGATCTACCAGAAAGATTTAAACATGCAGAAACAATGGCCATGAGAGGCAGGATGTGAGAGCGAATGGAAATCGATAGAAATACACCCGCCAGGGCAAAGAAAGAGCCTTTTGAAGGGAGCTGTAGAGGAGGGGCCATATTAGTGAAAAGTGATGTTTAGGTAGGAAGAACTGAGACGGGGTGCAATTCAAGCAGACCCTTGAAGCTGGGGAAGGGCTCTGACAGGGCAGACGAAAAACGGCATCCCATGGGGTAGGTACCTTGTGAGCCAAGGCATGGGGTGCTGAGGCTCAGAGATGTGGCACAAGGTGAGGGGTGGGTGGCATTTGTGACGCACAGAGGGGTTGGAGATGAGGCCAGAGAGCGGGCTGAGATCCTTGACCTCCTTCAGTGCCTGCCTGGCATGCACGCAGGTGACATTTGGTTCACATTTGGGTTTTATGTGACCTGCCCAATGTTTTTTTTAAAACATCAGTCAACATTTAAAAATCAGATTTTGCATAAATACACATTTCTGGCTCCTTATGAAAAAAATCAGCAGGTCTGGCGAGACTAACCTTGAATGGATCCCCACACGGCCCCACCTGGCTGGAAGGTGGGCGGTGGTCAGTCAACCCTCTGGGGGTGGTGAGGCCCCACAGCCAGTTAGCGCGCCTGAAACCTCCATCATGAAGCCACTCTGGAGTAAGAAAGGCGTGCTCGGAATGCTGGTGGATTACAGGAGAGGAGAGAGGAGATGCTGAACTCTGTTCATTATAAGCCCTTTGTCAGACTGGGGGATGCTTGATGCAGGACTTGGGAAGGAAGCAGGAGGAAGTGAAGGGTGGCCAGGACAACCCGGAAGACAGAAATGATGTCCCCGGAGCGGGCCCCTTTGCTCACTGCTCAGGAAGGACATCCAAACACCCATGCTTGGCAGATATCTACTGCCGTATAAGGTGTCCACTGCCTTTATTAATATTTTAAGTTAAACAATTGGACTCTTGAAGGGCAAGGTGAAGTGTGTGTGTGTGTGTGTGTGTGTGTGTGTGTGTGTGTGTTTAATTTGTAAGAACCTCTACAATAGAAGAGAAAGATATTTTGGAATAATTTTGGGGATATGTGTGTTGAGGGTGTGTGACCTTTATAATTTGAAAGTCTCAATGACCTCAAACCTCAAACACTTAGACTCAAGTGACCCTCCAGCCTTAGCCTCCCAAATAGCTGGGACCACAGGTGCACACCACCTTACCCGGCTAATTTTTAATTTTTTTTTTGTAGAGGTGGGGTCTCACTGTGTTGCCCAGGCTGGTGGGAAATTTTTTGAATCAAAAAATTATAGCTATCATATCAGTTAGCAGTAGACATTTAAAATAATATAAAAGCCTATACGGGAGAAATCTCCAAACTGTCAAGAATTGGTGGCTAGGGCATGTGGACTAGTTTGGAGTGTATTGGTCTAATCGGGCACCATACCTTTATGATATATAAACTACATATTCTAGCGGGCTCGGTGGCTCAACCTGTAATCCTGCTCTTTGGGAGGCTGAGGTGAGTGGACTGCCTGAGCCCACGGGTTTGAGACCTGCCTGGGCAACTTGGCGAGACCTCATCTCTACAATAAAATAAAAAAATTAGCCGGGCGTGGTAACCCGCGCCTGTAGTTCCCGCTACTTGGAAGGCGGAGACAGAAGGATCGCCGGAGCCCAGCAGGTCAAGGCTGCGGTGGCCGGGAGCGGCCACTGCACTCCAACTCAAAAAAAACAAAAAACAAAAACTACATATTCTTACATAGAACTAGATGTATATCCTGACATATATATATATATCCGATAGAAACATTTTTAATAAAAATGGTGCTTTACTTACTGTCCTGTTCTATCTATCTAAACAGCCAGGCCTTTGTAAAGTCTGTGATGGAAAAGCCCATTAAACAGAAGGGTAGTCTTGAATTCCCACTGTGCCCTCCAAGCCTCAGTCGACTCCTCTACAACATGGGATCATAATTCCTTCCTTCAAAGGTTCGAATGAAGACTGAATAGCGTGGGAATGTGTCCCACGCAACTATTTGGGAACCGGATGGTCAGAGCCCTTTGCGGCACTGAGAGAAGCAAGCCCTGTTCACTCCTTCCATTTCTGGAATTCCTCACTTTCCAGCCTTCACCACTGCTGGGGGAGGAGGGTTCAGAGGGCGAGCGAATCTGGGATGATTGTAGCTTTCGCAGTGGAGGTGAAAATCCTCTTTCCAGGGCTGAATACCATGAACATCTCAAGCAGTTCATTCGCAGCTGCATTCAGGTTTTGTGGTGGGCATCTTCCCCTGGAATCACTTTTATTTATTCAGCTGCAGGAACATTCCAGAAGCCAGGTATGCGGTGTTGTCTGATAAGAAGGCTTGTGACCTGCGCTGGCTCTTGGTGGGTGGGGCACCCTCCTGCCAGTGGGTGGGGGAGTCATACCCTGTCTTTGCCTAATAGCTGGCTCCCCCCCTTGCACCTTCTTTTTCCTCTTTCCTAGTCTCTCCTCCCCCTCCCCCATCTAGATCACAATATTCTTTTTCATTTGTGTAATGCATCTTCTCTAACAAAGCGCTTGTGCTTCCATTATCTTATGGAACCCTCTGGCAAGTCTGTAGATTGAGGTCAATGTTATTAGGTAGCCAGTGAAGCAGCCTAGAGAAGTTGTGATGGGCCTTAAACTCACACAGCAAAAGTTGGACAAATCTGTGTGAGGATCTGGACTTGCAGGCTTGCAAGCCATCCTGGTCGTGCTGTGTCCATCGCCTACCTTCTTCATTGCTGGCAGAAAGCTCCTAAAAGGGAAGACTGGGTGTGGGTGGGAGGGTCAGCCCTAGTTCTGGCCAATTGGGAAAGGCTTTTTGGAATATAGAAGGTTGTTGGACTTCGTGATCTGGGGGATACTGGTGGAGTGAGTGGAGGGCTGGGGTTTGGAGGTCGCCTGAGGTCAGTGGAGGGAGCAGAGGAGCTGGGGAGGTGGAGAAGGCCCACGCAGCCTGGGACATTGAAGGCAGAGCCTGGTTTGGAAGTGGATCCAGAGCCGGTCCTTGTCTTCGCCCGAGGGCTTGTGGGCTTTTTCGGCATTCAGTCTCATGTTGGATATTTGGTCTGTTTCTTGCCCTAAGGGGTGGCACATCATAAAAATCTTCTTCTGGTACCCCGAAGAGGACCTCTTTCCTAATTTAGGTCACAGCTCTTTGGCCCTCTGTCCCCAAGTTCAAAAACCCAAACCGCAGTTGTGTTGCCCGTTCTCCCAGAACAGCTGAGGGAGCTATTCAGATCAGCTCCTTGGCTTGAGTGGACATGCTGGCCTAACGCGTTCACGTAGCCCCAGTCTGATATCACAGTTGCCCCGCAGACCAGCTCTTGCCAACAGAGCGAGAATTAGGGTCACATTTCAAATTTTCAAGTAGCACATGCAAGAAACGAAAAAGAAAACAGTTGAAAGTAATTTTGATGTATTTTATTTAACCCAATATATCTAAAATATTATCATTTCAACATGTGATCAATGCCAAAAAAGATATCTTACATTCATTTTTTTTCATACTAAGTTTTTGAGATCCAGGTGTATTTTACACATAGTACATTTTAATTTAGACTAACCATCTTCCCTCCCTCCATGGCTCTCTCCCCACCTATTTCTCTTCCTTCCTCTCTTTCTTTCTCTCTCTCTCTCTCTCCCCCTTTCTTTTTTTTCTTTCAAGTCAAGAGTCTCATTTTGTTGCTCAGGATGGAGTGCAGTGGCACAATCATGGCTCACTGCAGCCTCACGCTCCTGGGTTCACACAATCCTTTCACTTCAACCTCCCAAGTAGCTAAGGTGTGCATCACCACACCTGGCTAATTTTTAAATTTTTTTGTAGAGACAAGTTCTCACTATGTTGCCCAGGCTGGTCTCAAACTTCTGGCCTCAAGCAGTCCTCCCGCCTTGGCCTCCCAAAGTGCTGGGATTACAGGCATGAGCCGTCACTCCTGGCCTGGACTAGCCATATTTCAAGTGCTTAGCTGCCACATGTAGTTAGTGGCTTTGGTACTGGGCAGCAGAGTTATGAGCCCTCACTGTTAAATCAAGAAGACTTATTTTGGGCTGAGTCGCAGGTGCTTTAGGGCACCTTTGCAATCAGGGGGCCTTTGAGTGGGGTGGCTGGTCAACTGACCTGTCGTAACACAACACAGCTGCTTGCCTGGTCCTCACCTTTATGCCTGTCGGTATGGATGACACCACATTGAGAATATTCCCCCTTCCCAGTATGCCAACTGCTGGTGTTCTTTGTGTCCTACGATCTCCCACTTTTCACTCCTTTTACTTTGTGAGCTCAATCCTAGATTGCACGTCACTGTCCCATTTCTCCAGCCCTGCCTTGGAACCCCTGGATCCACATGCTTTGACCTCAGCTGCTACTTGGCATCCTCCTGTTTATCTATGTCTCTCATACCAGCCCGTCGCTGACTGTTGTAGACTCCATCTGGCCTTCTCGAGCGCCGACACCATTCACACAGCCTCCCTCCTGGCTCCGGGCCTCGTCCTACCTTCTGAGGAAGAGGGAGGCCATGCGACTTCAACTCCCTGGTCTCACCTCGGTTTCTCTCCATCTTTGCTCTCTTCCCTTTTGCCAAGGCCAGGCCTTGAAAGCCTTCCCTTCTTGCTCTCGTTGGGTAAAAGCCATGGACTCTCAAGCCAGAGGCTTTGGCTTCAAATCTTTCTTCAACTGCTAACTTGGATAAGTTATTTAACCTCTGCCTTGGTCCATTCGGGCGGCTGTAACCAACTGCCATGGACGGAGTGGCTTAGAAATTTAAAAATATTTCTCTCCGTTTTGGAGACTGAAAGTCCTGGGTCTAAGCACTGGCAGGCTGGGTGTCTGGGTGAGGAGCCACTTCCTGGTTCACAGACTGTTGTCTTCTTGCGGGTCCTCCCATGATGGAAGGGGGAGGGAGCTCTCTGGGGTCTCTTGTATAAGGACACTAGCTCAGTCGTGAGGACTCTGCTCATCTACCCGAGGCTGGACCCTTCTCCTGATACTGTCTCATGGAGGGTTAGAATTTCAGCATATGGCTTTTGAAGGGATACTGGCATTTGGACTACGGTAGCCTCTCTGGACCCAGTTTTCCCATTGTAAAGTAGGAAATAAAGTAATAAAAGCACCTAGCTCCACCAGTTCGAGGTTTGCTGCATCTTACTCTGTGTGTGTGTGTGTGTGTGTGTGTGTGTGTGTGTGTGTGTGTGTGTCGGAGTCTCACTCTGTCACCCAGGCTGGAGTGCAGTGGCACACTCACAGCCACCGCAGCCTAGACCTGCTGGGCTCAGGTGATCCTTCCACCTCAGCCTTCCAAGGAGCTGGAACTACAGCCATGCACCACCAGACCCGGCTATTTTTGATTTATTGTAGAGATGAGGTCTCGCCAAGTTGCCCAGGCTGGTCCCAAGCCCCTGAACTAAGGCTATTCTCCCCCCTCTGCCTCCCGAAGTGCTCGATTACAGGCGTGAGCTTGCGCCTGGCCTTGTTGCATCTTTTAGCACAGTTTCTGGAGCCAGTGTCACCTCCTCTTCTTGCATCTCAATGCGTCCTTCTCCCTCCCTGCTTCTCCCTGGCCTGCAAACTGCTTGCCTTCCTCAGAGCTTGCCTTGTCCCTTCCTTGAGCTGCTGCCCCTTTCTTTCCTGAATTCCACTGGAAAACAGCCAGCCAAAAGGCCAACATGCTGCTTCCGCCATCTTGTCAACCCTTGGTGTCTGCCCCTTGCTCCACTTTTTTTTTTTTTTTTTTTGAGTCAGGGCCTCACTCTGTTGCCCAGGCTGGAATGCCGTAGCACAATCACAGCTCACCACAGCCTCAACCTCCTGGATTCAGGTGACCCTTCCACCTCAGCCTTCCAAGTAGCTGGGACTACAGGCATGTGCCACCATGCACAGCTAATTTTTTTTTTTTTATGTTTTGTAGAGACAGGGTCTTGCTATGTTGTCTAGGCTGAACTCAAACTCCTGGGCTCAAGCAGTCCTCCTGCCTTGACTTCCCAAAGTGCTGGGATTATAGACGTGAGCCACCACAGAAGAGTTTTTCCAAAACTGACCCCCTTTGAGTCTCTGGGCTGCTGCTCACACATGGCTTTCTTCAGGAGTGTTCCTCGGACTCTTCTGTGGTCTCTTTTCTCCTCACCCCCCACCCTGCAGTGATCACACTGATATGGATGACTCTGGAATACACATTTCGTCTTCAGGCTTCTCCCCTGCCCCAGACCCACCTTTCCAGTCATCTGCTGGACCCTTCTTTGTGAATGAACCCCTGCTGTGGGTGAACCCTTTGTTAGGCCTATCTGCATGCCCCGGGCTGAGCTCTCCACCTCCTTTTCCCTGTCCCTGTTCCTCCCTATTTTCCTTCCTCAGTTGTGTTCCTCCCATGCCTTAGTTCCCCAGGCTGGAAACCCCGGAGTGACCCCCATCTCCCTCTGCTTTCTCACCCAGTGCCTAATCTGAATGAAGTGCCTGGGAATGGAAGGTTGGGTGATCAGTGGGTCCCCTCAGGGGCTGAGTGCCGCGGTTGTCTTTCTAGCCTTCTCTCCACTGTGATAAGCATTTTATATCTCTCACCCCAGTCCATCTCCATAATCCTGGAAGGAGTAAGTTGGAGTTTCTTTGCTTATTTTACATATTTGGACACTGCTCTTGGGGAGGTGGTAAGTGGCAGAACTGGGAATCAAACCCGGACCCACCAGAGTCCCAAGCCCACACCCTGAACTTTTATGCTCTCCTATGTCTGGCATGTCTAGGCCCAGGGTCTGTCCTTTTCAGAATTCAAGAAGCGTTTGACACTGAATGCCATGTAGGTACACAAGCGCATCCTCCTGGGTGTATATGGTTTGTTTGAGGGTGTTCCATTCACCCTGCTGTTACCCAGGCTTGTCACTGGTTTATTTCAGAGTCTGAGCCTGGACCCTTGGTGTTAGCACCTGAAAGGCTTGACTGAGCCCAGGTCTCTGCTGTAAAACTCAAAAGTCTAGCTGTAGAAACACGCACACAGGGCGTGTGTTTCTCTTCTCTAAATCTCAGGGCGTGTGTTTCTCTTCTCTAAATCTCAGTCTCCCCCTCCTATAAAATGAGGGAGTTGGACCAGGTAATTGCAAGACCCTGTTCTTGCGCTCCATGAATGTGTTTCATGGTTCTGCTCACCTAGAGCCCAATGTGTGCCCAGCACATGACAGAGGCTGTTGGACAGCACAGAGATCACAGAGGGCATTGCCCTGGCTGTCACGGAGCCGAAAATCACCCAGGAAGACAAAACCAACACTCGTGAGACCGCCAACTGTGTAAGACATTCTGCAGTTAGGCCTGCAATTTCAGATTATATACATTTGTGATGGTTCAATAAAGAAGAAGAAAAGCTGCTGCTCTCTTACAAGAAAAAATTAAAAACAAATCAAAGGAGCATTTAGAAAGACCATTAAGGGCCAGGTGTGGTGGCCCGCATCTGTAGTCCTGGCTACTTGGGAGACTGAGGCAGAAGGATCACTGGAGCCCAGGATGCTGAATCTGCAGCGAGCTGTGATTGTGCCACTGCACTCTTGCCTGGGTGACAGAGGGAGACCCTAACCCAAAGAAAGAAAGAAAGAAAAAAAAAAAAAGAAAAGAGAAAAAAGCATTAAATCTGCCTAGATTTGCTACTCTCTCTTCCCTCTTGAAATCAGTTGTTCATTCTGCAAGTATGTATAATAGAGCAGTATCGGGGACACATCCCTCTCACTGCAGTCAGAGTTGCATCCAATACCCAGCGTTTATCTTGTTCTTCCCTTCTTAAGAACTTTTGATGGCTTCCTGCCCTATGAAAGAAAATGAGCTGACTTCCAGCCCCCTGCCCTCCCCAGCCTCTGGCCCACCCTGCACTCTGGGCCAAAGCGGCTGATCATTCCTCAAGCCCGCGATACACGCTGTCATCTCTGTGCTCGAGGGCTGCTTCTCTCATCTACCTGGTGAACTACTCATCTTTCAAAGCCCAGCTCAATTACCCCATCTGTGATGCTTTTCTGATCATTTGAAATGCCTTCGCCACACCTCTCTAACACTGCAGGTCCTTATTTAGGTCTCTGTTGTTCGTTTTGGACTTTGAGTTCCTTAAAAGGAAGAACCGCATCTTATTTATCCACGAATCCACAGAACCTAGCCCGGTGCCTCAATGATCATTTCTGATGCAGGGCGATTGTGCCCCATTTGTTGAGGCTGATCTTTGAACAGGAAAGACCCTCTTTTCTCTCCTCAGGTTGCTGGGCTAGTTATCTTTATGCCTCGTGGCTGGTGGCAGTGACTCAGTGGTTGAGAAAGCAGAGCCGCCTCTGTCTCCAAACAGGCGTGGGGAGACTTAGCCAGGGGAGCCTCCCCCCAGCCCTGGAGGGAGACTTCCAGAAGCAGGAGCTGCTGAACCCACACATGCCGGATGGCTGCCATGAAGGAGACATTTGTGTCGGGCTTGGCAGGCCCCGGGTCTCTGTGCTCCAGAGTACAAGTGGGTACGTGTGTGGGACAGGCGGCGGGCCACGCACTCCCCGCCGCGGGGCTGGGTCCCAAACGCCTTCTGACCTGGGAAGAAGAGGAGGCATTGTGTGGGCTGGCAGCGCCCCAAGGGAAATTTTCCCGTCATTCTTCTATTTTGAACGGCTCCCTCTTTTAAAGAAGAAAAGTCCAGAAGCGAATGTCTCTCTCCCACTCCAGTACATCCTGCCCACCAACTTCAAATCATTTGCTGCCTTCAAAACATGAATTAACCCATTTTTTCTTTTTCTTTTAAAAAAATTTTTATTTTAAAGATGTGGGGTGCAATTCAGGATTAGGTATACTAGTGGTCATCGTACAGGTAAGGTTTGGGCCTCCCTTTGGTCCCCACTTCACCTGGTTTGAGATCAGGTGCCCTTATCGATATGCCCATCACCCTGGTATGTCCCGCTACTACCAATCCCTTTCTTATAGTATTATGATTAATGCTCAGGATCCGCTTATGAGTGAGAACATGTGGTACTCGATTCTTTGTTCCTGTGATAAGTCATTGAATGTTATAGACTCTAAATCCATCCAAGTTGCCGTGAAGTCCATAATTTCGTCCTTTATGGCTGCATAATACTCCATCGTGTATATACACCACATTTTTTAAAGTCCATCCACTTTCAATGGGCAGCATGGTCGGTTCCATGGAATTAACCCATTTTTAAGTCATTCATTAATTCGGCTACTGCGTCTTTGTGGAGTGCCACCAGGGTCAGCGTTGTACCAGGAACTAGGGAGACTGAAGAAGACACGGTCCTTGTTACTTTAGGCTCTATTCCTGATTGCTGGGTGTCTAATCCTCGTAGAAACCGGCCCCACTCCTTCCCCTGGGCCTGCCTTTTCTCTGCTTCTTGGTGTCCCTGCCTCGAGGCCTCTCCTGCTGCCTGTTCTCTGCCTGTACGCTCCTTATCCTGTACAGTACCACCCTGCAGCGTCATCTGTCACCAGCCCAGCACCTTCCCTGGACCCAGGCAGGGGTGGACAGAACGATGCCTCAGTCTAGACCGTTCAAGGCTTAGGCAGGAACACCTGAATTCAACCGTCCCTCTGCCTTTCACAATCTTTGCGACTTTGACCCAGTGACTAAACCTCTCTGAGCTTTGACTTCCTAATCGGTCAAACAGGAAAAAAAAGTTGCCTAGCACATTGATTCTTTGGGAAGAGTGAATGATAATAGGGTGATCCCCGGCACAGAGCCTAATATATCATATGGCACCTCTCAATAAATAATAACCAAGTGACTGACAGTTGTTGAACACTTCATGGTTTCTCCTTTCCCTCAAAAGCAATGGCAACCACCACTTGTGTGTGAGTGTTTCTCACATGCCAAGTACTGTGCTAAGTGCAGGCATGTAGCTGTTGGAACGGCCTTGTAAAGTGGAGAGTGTTAGTTTACACTCTCTTGTGGCTGAGGAAGCTGGCTCAAAGGGCTAGAGTGACTTGCCCAAGGTCACGTGGTCTCAGGCCCTGGAGCCAGGAAGTGTGCTTAGGTCTGTTGGGCTCCTTCCCCTCCCTCCTAAGCTAGACAGACACCCTGATCAGATCTGCATTTCCTCGTGGGAAGCGCAGATTCTCAGGCCTCAATCCAGACCTATGGAATCAGCATCTGTATGTTTACAAGATCTTCAGATCTGTATGCATAGATAATACAGTTCAAGAAGCCCTGAGCTACAGTTTACACAATGTTTTATAGTACGCTGGAGTAGCAAGCTAGACTGTGCCTTAAAATCACTTAGGGCTAGCTAAAATACAGATGCCCGTGCTCCCTTGGGCAGCATGTACACCAGCATTGGAATGATACAGGGAAGATCAGCATGGCCCTTATGCAAGGATGATACGCAGATGGGCGAAGCTTTCTGTATGAAGAAAAACAAACACAGATTCTTCCCTAGAGATTCTGGTGTTGTATCTGTTGATTATTCCGGTGTATCCATTGTTTTCATTTCATGGGTTCCTTGGAGTGGGATCCAGGCAAACTCCTGGTTCAAGTCTTGGCCCAAGGTGGCTTGAGGTTTCTATCTGCCGGCACCAGTGGGCTGGACTTGGACCCTCCACCGAGTCACTGGTGGCGGCAACCCTGTGATTTGGGGGGAACTGCCTCCTTGGCAGGGAGGCCTGTTGCTCTCCCAAGTTGGGCAAAGCAAGAATCGTGGATGTCTGCGTCAGCCACTTTATCCCAGCCCAGTGAACAACAGAGAAACAAAATTAATTTGGAACCTAAAACCCTTTTATCGGGCCTGAAAATATGTCTTTCTAATGGACAATTTGACAGAGGGTTAGATCTGCAAAGAGCATTTTATATGAAACTGATATCTGTGTAGCTCAACTCCTGCTATCTGGTTAAATAGCAATTAAACACCTCAAGACTCCTTGGAACTTTCGAAGATTATTTGAGGAGTAATTGTGTTTTATTGATTAAATAATTTTCAGTTGATTAGAAAGTCGCTGCATTATTACACTGTTCCTTCACAAATAAATTTATCTTATTTATAGGCCCACTGCATCCCCCAAATATGTTGTTTATGGTGCAATAATCATCTGATATTTAATAAGCATGGCTGGTGATGGAATTTAATGCGAGACTCGTCCCTTTGCTAAACCCCTTAGATCTGATTCCTTCTCTTTCTTTTTAGACTCTACTGGCAATTTGCTTCATAGATGATTGTAGAAATAGGACCCGAAAGGCAGAAAACACTGTGGTTAAGAGCTTGGTCTCTGGGGTCAGACAAACCTCAATTTGAATTCCAACCCTGCCACTTACTCGATGTGTTGCCCTGAACCTGCCATCTGTGAAAAGGATGTAGTAACACCTACCTAATATGGTCATCGTGAAATTAAATAAGTTAACATTTGTACATTATAGGACAGTATCTAGCTAATAATTATTACTATTATTATTATAGGTAGGCATGGTGGCTCATTCCTACAATCTCAGTGCTTCAAGAGGCCGAGGTGAGAAGATTGCTTGAGGCCAGAAGTTCAAGACCAACTTGGGCAACATAGCCAGACCTCCCCAGCTCTAAAAAATAAAATTAACTTAAAAAATTAGCCGGGCATGGTAGTGCATACCTGTAATTCCAGCTACTTGGGAGACTGAGGCAGGAGGATTTCCTGAGTCCAGAAGTTTGAGACTGCAGCGAGCTACTATCATGCCACGGCAGTCTAGCCTGGGTGACAGAATGAGACCCTAATTCTTAATAAATAAATCCATAAATAAATAAACATTCTTTTTATGACACTATAAGTGTTCACTCTTGTTGGCATTAGTATTCGCAAACCTCAGTTTTCTAATCTACAGAATGGATGCACAGGGAATAAAACCTCTAGCATGTCTTTAAAAACGCCTTTGCTTGTGAAGTCTTCTAAGCAATTTCCTTCTAAGGACATTTCTGGCATAGTTTGCTTGGCCCTTGCTCCTGTGTTATTATGCAGATTGGGGTCACCCTGGGATGAAAGAGCTCTGGACAGATGAAACCAATATTGGGATTCCCAGTGAAGAGCGCAGAGAGAGACTGGCAGAGGAGAGGCGAGTAGAAGCCAGAGGCCAGGGAGGAGGTAAAGGAGGGAGAGCCAGGGGAAGAGTCTGTGTAAGGAATGTCAGGGACCAGCAAACGCTGCTGCTGGGCAGTCACTTTGCTGGAAATAGATACTGAGAGCGGCGGAGATAGCAAAGAAAAATGGTGAGACTTCTGCTTTGTGCTAAGAATGCAATTCTTTGGTATTTTCTCTAGAGACTGCAGTGAAGGCTTGGCTTGCCTCCAATTAACTTTGTTCCACCTAACGGCTATTTCTTTGAACGCAGCGCTGAACTCAGGCTGGGCCATGAGGCAGCATCTTTATCTGGTTTACAGAGCAGTCAAGAGGGTGCATCCCAGGTCTGAGTAAGGATGGGTAAAGGACTTCCTCAGTGCTTAATTGATGTTGGCAACTCTTTTTATTGTTATGCATTGTACTTTCTCTGTAGCCAGAAGCTGCAAGCAGAGGTCATCAATGGGTGCATGAGCAGTTCTCTGGCACGCTGTACCATAATAAAAACTCCAATTATTCCAAGTTTAAACTGGGGATGCCAGACACATTTTAAAGAAGTCAGCAATTCTGTGTCCTCCAATATTCCCCTGCAGACCAGTGCCACCAGTATGAGGTTTACAAAGGAAGGCACTGGAGTTTAGAAAGCAGAATGTGATCTTGACCTGCCTGTATGGTATGAGCCAGTCATTGAGCCTCAGTTTCCTGCTTCGTACATGCAGATGATGTCCGAGGAGCTGTTTTATATTTCTCTTCTCCCAACTGTAGATTCTCAGCAGGACTGATTGAGTACTCGCCACCTGTCCCTGAGTACTCACCCTGGACTGGTGCCATAAAGGGTACCCAGAAGCATGAAAAAGGAACCCTGACTTGAAAGAGCCCATAAGCTGGCTGGGAGGAAAGATGTGAGCAGAGTTACTAATAAAAGTCTCTGTGTGCCAAATGTCCAACCATTGTGTGACTCCTCTGAGTGCCTGTGGGGCGATACAAACCTGATGTCAATTTTGGCAATACAAGTTTTCTTTTCTTTTCTTTTCTTTTGGATAGAGACAGGGTTCACTGTGTTGCCCAGGCTGCTCTCAAACTCCTGGGCTCTAGCAATCCTCCTTCCTTCGCCTCCTGAAATGCTGGGATTACAAGCATGTGCCACCATGCCCAGCCTCGTCAACACATTTTCTTAGCCACTTTGCCCACATTAAAACAAAGAAAAACTCAGACCACAGCAGTCTAGAACTTTCCTTTGTACTGCCAGGGGACACACTGAAGGAATCCCGTCTCCTGCAAGGAAAAGCTCAAGTTGAGAGAAGTTCCCAGCACCCTTCCTCCCTCCCTACCACTCTGTGGTTCGTCTGATGGTGCCTGCCCCTCTTCTGGCTGGCATGCCGCTGAGCCTGGGTACTCATCGTCTTTGTTTGACCCACATCACACACATCCACTCCTTGTCAGACTGAAGTTGCTACAGGGCTAGGTAGGACGTTGCGCCATAATAATAAAAGCCTTCCAGCGTGCCTGAAAGATCTGGAAACATAGCTATCCCCACCCAGGTGTCTGGGGATCACTTAGGCTCGGTTGGGTTTCAACTGACTTTCCTGGATGTGCAGGCTGTGTGTATTTGAGCCAAGAAAAACCTTCCTCCCAACCCAGAAGGCAGATGCCACAGCCCACGCAAGCTCTAAACTGTCTACACCTGCAACTCATGCTGTGGCGCTGGACTGAGGCCCAGGAAGGCTTCCGCTGGATCCTTACCAGGGATAATACTGCCGGGATGGGAGCTGCCCAGAGAGGGGATGCGGGGGGCCCACGGCGCAGGGTATCTGCACCTACTCTTGAGATACTTTCACTGACGTGACCCAGGAGGGAGGAAGTGAAATTGAACTCTTAGGAATCATTTTCTCCAAGTTGTAGTTTCTAAGCCCTCTGGTCTGTGGCTCAGTTCGGTGGTGCCAAAGACCCTGTGGCCCACTGAGTCCACTCATCCCACTTTTCAGTGGGAAGTTATTATTATATTATTATTATTATTATTATTACTTGAGTCGGAATCTCACTCTGTCGCCCAGACTGGAGTGCAGTGGCATGCTCATGGCCACCGCAGCCTCGACCTGCTGGGCTCCGGCAATCCTTCTGCCTCAGCCTTCCAAGTAGCTGGAACTACAGGCGAGTGCTACCACACCCAGCTAATTTTTTATTTATTGTAGAGATGAGGTCCTGCCAAGTTGCCCAGGCTGGTCTCGAACCCCGGGGCTCAGGCAATCCTCTCGCCTCTGCCTCCCAAAGTGCTGGGATGACAAGTTGAGCCACTGTGCTGGGAAAGAATTTTAATAACAAAGGATTAAAGGGGAAGAGAAGAATAATCAAAGTGGCAATACAGCAAATTCTCAGGACAACAACCAACAGAAACTCCTAATTTATTATGTAATTATTAATATAAATTAATAGATTAAAAGCAGTTTAAACCAAGACAGCGCTGATGCCGCATTGCAGTGGTCAGGCATCATAGTTGCAAACAACAGAACCCACTCTGGCAGGCTTATGTAGAGGGGAATTTATTAAGGGATGTCAAGTAACTGAATGTCACTCCACCACCTCCCCAGAATCACTTCCTGTGAAGGAGGCTGGTCCTTCCTGTCAAGGAGACTGGCACTGTGTATTCTAGGAGGTGTTTCCTAAGGAGGAAAATAACCCAAGCATAGGAAGGGTGTTCACAAAGTGCTGGGTAGCTGAAAAAAATGCAACCAGTGTCGCCTGCATGCATAACAAAACGCCCTTCCTGAGAATTGCAGTAATTCCAGCTCTTAGCCTGGGTGCATACACAGGAATTTTGTAGTATTGTTTCCTGATGGATGGAGGTCACTCTTCTTTGCATATTAGAGAATTCATGTTCTCAGTAAATTCTTACTGAGAATCTTACAAACTAGTTTTTGTCATCCGTGCAAAGATTTATTAACCCAATGACTCATATATTATGTTCTCAATTTTTTATAAAAAATTAAATCCCATGTAATTGTGTTATTTGTGTAAGACTGAAGAAAACACGCATATTTAGGATCCATATCTGGCTCTTTTGGAAAACCTTACCCTCTACCACTGGGCCAGGGACTCTGCTTGGAGAATTCTAGATTTAAAGAATTGAGACATGTAATTGTAGGGTATTTCTAGGGCCCTGTGAAAAGACACCTGGGCACTGTGATAGACTCAGATGAGAAAGGGCTGGTTCTTGCCATCAACGAGCTTTCAGTCCAGCAAGAAACATCACACAATTATCCGATGTCAAAGGTGGAATGGCAGGACGAGATGGGTACCATGAGACACGTTGATTAATTTGCCTGAGGTCCCGATATGTAGGAGAGGCGGCATGTGAACTCATGCGTGTTGGACTCCAAAGCTGACTTTTGCCACTACCCTGTCCATTAGGCTGAGAAACAGATCACTGATCAGCTGGTCTCCCTGTGCAGAAGAGAGGACCCAAAGCATCTCCACACATATCAAGCTGAACCTTCCTGAAGCCTTTCGGTGCTCACTCCCATCAAAGTGGAGATTTGTCATTCTCAGCTGGAGGAGGGCTTCTCTAGTTAGAACCTGGATCCTAATCCCATGTGATCCCACACAGGTTAAATGGGGATTCTCTACCATGGGATTTCAGAAGATGGGGAATTACCCCCAAATGGGTTCTCCAGATGGCTTTCTGGGGAAGGTGGAGTCTGGTAGGCTGAGAAGGATGGTTGGGATTTGGGCAAGAGATGATATGGAAACAGTGGTCTAACCACGTGGCACAGTCTCAGTAAGGACAGGCTTAAGGCCTTGATAGAGAGGTTTAGAGTACAGTGCTCACTGAGAACTCACCACCCTTCACATGCATTGAGATGTTTCTAGAGTCAGGGTTATTAAGGTAGAAAACACCGGACAGTATGGACTCTATCACAGAAATACTGTGTGATTAGAAAGCAAGTTTCGATGAGATGAACTGAAAACATCCTTTCCAGCTCTCCTGAACCTTGAAAACATCATGCAAAGTGAAAGAAGCTAGTCACAAAAGGTTACATGTTGTGTAATTCCATTTACGGGCCACGTCCAGAATAGGCAAATCTACACAGACAAGAAAGTAGATGAGCAGTTGCCTAGGGCCAAGGCCAGAGTGGAGGGAATGGAGAGTGACAGCTGATGAGTATGGGGTTGCTTTGGGGGTGATGAAAATGTTCTAAAAATAAATTGTGGTCTTTTCAACAAATGGTGCTGGGAAAACTGAATATTCACATGTAAAAGAATGAAGCTGTGCCCTTATCTTATACTACATACAAAATTACATCAGATTGTATCGAAGACCAAAACTTAAGAGCTAAAACTACAAAACTTCTCAAAGAAAACATTGGGAGAAATCCTTATGTCATCAAATATGACAACAGTTTCTTGGATACAACACCAAAGCATGGGCAACACAAGAAAATATAATAATGTTAACTTCATCAAAATTAATAACCTTTGTGCATCGAAGGACACTATCAAGAAAGCAAAAATATGTCCTACAGGATAGAAGAAATTATTTGCAAATCATATAAGTTAAGAAGTTAATTTCCAGAATATGTAAAGCAATTTTACAAAACAACAACAAAACAACCTAATTCAAAAATGGACAAAACGCTTGAATGGATATGTCTCCACCACAGAATATATACAAATGGCCAATAAGCACATGAAAAGGATAGTCAGCATCATTATTCATTAGGGAAATGCAAATCAAAACCATAATGAGATAATGAGATACCACTTCAAACCCACCAAACCTACTCGAATGGCTGTCATTAAAAAACCAGAAACAAAACCAGTTGTTCCTGAGGATGTAGAGAAACTAGAACCCTCATGCCTTGCTGATAGGAATATAAAATGTGGTGCAGCTGCTGTGGAAAATGGTTTGGTGGCTTCTCAAGATGTTAATCATAGAATTACCGTAACGATTTCACTCCTAGGTATATATCCCAAAGCACTGAAAGCAGGGCCTGGAATCGAGCTTTGCATACCAGTGCCATTGCGGGATCTTTCACAGTAGCCAAAAGGTGGAAGCAACCCAAGAGTCCAACAATGAATGAACAGATAAAATGTGGTACATACAGACAGTGGAATACTATTCAGCCTTAAAAAGGAAGGACGTCTTGACATATGCTACAACTTGGGTGGACCTTGAAAACATGCTAAGTGAAGTCAGTCAGATTCACAAAGACAAATACCGTCTGACTCTACTTATTTGAGGTACCTAGAACGGGCAAATTCATAGAGATAGAAAGCAGAAAAGAAATTACCAGGGACTGGGGACAGGATGGAATGGGGAGTTCTTGTTTAATGGGTATAGTGTTTATGTTGGAGATGATGAAAACATTTTGAGTATAGTGGTGATGGTTGTTACTGTGAAAGCGCTTAATGTCACTAAATGATACACTTTCAAGTGGTTAAAATGATAAATACGTTATGTGTATTTTACCACAGTCAAAAAAAAAAAACTATTGAGTTGTACAGTTTAGAAGGGCAAATTATATGGTGTGTAGATTATATTTCAATAAACCTGTTTTTAAAAATCCTTTCCTGCTCTGACAGTCTCTGATCTATCCATCCACTTACTTATTTGTTGATTCAACACATTTTTATTGAGTTTCTATCATGCTAAATGTTAAGAAGAGGGCGATGCATAAAACAAACATGATCCCTGCCCTTCCTTTGCTTTGCACTGTGGGTTTTAAAAAGTAATCATAGCTAAATGTATCGAGTGTTTGTTATATTCCGGGCACCGGCACAAGTACTTTGCATCTCTTATCCCCTGCAGTCCTCACAGGATGACTGAGCTGGGCGCTTCTTGAATGAGGCTGCTTGCTCAAGGTCACACAGTCAGGATATGAACCTGGTCTGTCTTATCTCAGAGCCCGTGCAGCTGGGTTCCAGTCACCTGGAATTGTGATCTTCCCGGGAGACCCGTCCTGAGGACCACCTGTTAAGCTGGTTGATCTGAGGACATCGGAGGGAGAGTTAGACAGGAGGTAGTATGACTTCCAGTGGGGAGTGGGTTTGGAACACAAGGTATAAGTCACTGGAGTCTTGAGTAGCCATTTATGATAATCATATTAAAGCTGGTAAAACTGTACGTTTTAAAATGGTTATGTTGGCCGGGCTCGGTGGCTCAACCTGTCATCCCAGCACTTTGGGAGGCCGAGGGGAGTGGATTGCCTGAGCCCACGGGTTCGAGACCCACCCAGGCAAATTGGCAGGACCTCATCTCTATAATACATCAAAAATGAGTCAGGCATGGTAGCACGTGCCTGTAGTTCCAGGGTAGGCTGAGGTGGAAGGATCGTTGGAGCCCGGCAGTGTCACTGCACTCTAGTCTGGGCGACAGAGTAAGACTCCAACCAAAAAAAAAAAATGGTTATGTCATAGAATTTTAGATACAAAATTGAATCCATAATTGATTTATATTATTATATCAGCAACCAGTTAATTTATTCACTGAACAGATTCTATGCCCGACACGGTTCTAAGTGGTTTATATGTATCCTCATCTTATTTAACCCTACTAACAGCTCCATGACTTGTAGGAAACATTGCTAGTCACATAGACAGTCAAGACAACTGAGGCACAGAGAGATTAAGTAATTGGTCCAAGGTTACACAGCCAGTGACTAGCTGGGATTTCAGCCATGACTGCTTGACTAGAGCCCAGGCTCTTAACCATTGTAGAACTTGTCCTTCGATGATATGAAAACATACAAAATAGGTGAACATGAAAATTGTTATTTCGGCCAGACTCGGTGGCTCAGCCTGTAATCCCAGAGCTTTGGGAGGCCGAGGTAAGTGGATTGCCTGAGCCTGCGGGTTCGAGATCCGCGTGGGCAACTTGGCGAGACCTCATCTCTACAATAAATCAAAAAGTTAGCCAGGCGTGGTAGCGCACACCTGTAGTTCCAGCTACTTGAAAGGCTGAGGCCGAAGGATCGCCAGAGCCCAGCAGGTTGCAGTATGCCAGGAGCAGCCACTGCACTCCAGTCTGGGTGACAGAGTGAGACTCCAACTCAAAAAAAAAAAAAAAAGAAAAGAACAAAAAGAAAATTGTTATTTCCAAGTGGTAGAATCATGGTGACTTCCCATCTTTTTCCCCCCAGGTTATTTATGTATTTGTTTTCCCCCAAGAATACATCCTAATAGTGATGATTTTCTGGACCAAGGAAAGACATCACGCGACTGTTGTCTTTTTCATTTCCTTACCTCTTTATCGTTTTATTTTACTGTATTTGATGTTGACTTCCCCTATGCACATGCACAATCAAAACTGTGCTGTTGAACTTGCAGGCAGTGGGTATATTGGGAGATGCCTGTCTGTGCCCGGGAACTGCAACAGCCTGTTGCAGGAACTCTTCTCTTGACTGCAGCTGCCCTGACTCTGCTGCAATCTGGGATGGGTGTGTCCCTTCTCATCACAATCCTATCAATGCTGAGAACTTTTCTTTGAAAGAAATTTTTTTTCTGACTTGAAAGAGAGTCTGTTGTACCATGGTTAAGAACAATACCTTAGCTGGGCGCAGTGGCTCATACCTCTAATCCCAGCACTTTGGGAGGCAGAGGCGAGAGGATTGCCTGAGCTCAGGGGTTCAAAACTGGACAACTTGGCAAGACCTTATCTCTAAAATAAATGAATAAATTAGCTGGGCCCGGTGGTGTGTGTCTATAGTTCCAGCTACTTGGAAGGCTGAGGCAGAAGGATTGCTTGAGCCCAGCAGGTCAAGGCTGCGATGGCCACGAGCGTGCCACTGCACTCCAGCCTGGGTGAGAGTGAGACTCTGACTCAAAAAGAAAAGCACCTTAGCATCAGAAAAACATGAATTTAGATCTTGGCACTGATAGTCTCAGTACCTGCAAAACTGCTCAGAACCTCCAACCTGACCTTGAATAATAGAAATAACAGTACTGGTTGGGTGTGGTGGCTCACGCCTGTAATCCCAGCACTTTGGGAGGCTGAAGCGGGAGGATTGCTTGAGTCCAGGAGCTCAAGACCAGCCTAAGCAACATAGCAAGTCCCTTTCTCTTAAAAAAAAACCCCAAAAAATTAGCCAGATGTGGTGGCACGTGCCTGTAGTCCCAGATACTTGAGAGGTTGAAGTGGAAAGATCACCTGAGCCCAGCTGATCAAGGCTGTGGTGAGCTGTGATCATGCCACTGCACTCTAGCCTGGGCAACGGAGTGAGAATCCAACTCAAAGCCATAAATAAATAAGTACACTACTGTATAGGATTTTTATGGGAATTAAATTAGACGGTGTTTGGATTGGACCCAGAGTAACTGGCTCACTACAGGGTAAATAAAGAGTATAACATTTCAGTGTTTACCTGACATCTTTTTGATGATCAGTGTGGGAGGTTAAACAGTTTTCTAATATTAACCATTTGTATTTCTTCTCTGATGAGTCCCCTGCTTGGGCCCCTTCCTCATTTATCTATCGGCAGCTTGATTTTTACAGGATGTTTGAGTCAAGGGCTAAGAGCACGCTGGAAGCCTCCATGTGCAGGAAGAGACACAGAGTGCAAGTCTTTTCCCCTGTGACCCCGATGCCTTGTTTTCCCCTCCAAGGAGCACTTTTCTGGCTAGTACAGCCTCCTCTCTGCCCACAATTGGCCCAGTTTCTTCCCTCAAAAAATCGCATGTGCTTTATAGAATCCATCTTTAAGCAGCTGATTTCCCTCCCAACGTGCTGCACCCACAGGGCTCACACACACGCTGTCTTTCTCTGTCTATTTAAGTTGCCTCCACGAGAATGCCTGGCGTGACCCGTCTGCTCTGAGAGGCTCGATTCCAGTTGTGCATTTTCCTAACAAGCGTGCCCTTCTCGGCCCTGTGCAACCACACAGACGCCAACCAGCTGACCTTCCTGGGGAGAGTGCAAAAGCCTTGGGGACCGCCCAGATAAAAGGCACATTCTTGAGATACTTGAACTTCTTCTACCTTCTTGCCTGGCTTCCATCTTGCTGGGCTTGGACAGTTCATCTTTTTTCTTTTTTTGAGTCGGAGTCTCACTCTGTCACCTAGGCTGGAGTGTGGTGGCTCAGTCACGGCTCACCATAGTTTCGATTTCCTGGGCCCAGGGGATCCTTCTGAGAAGCTGGTGTGACTACAGGTGTGCGCCACCACACCAAGCTGATTTTCTTTATTGCTTGTTGAGCTGGGCTCTTGCTATGCTGCCCGGGCTGGTCTCAAACTTTTGGGCTCAAGCAATCCTCCCAACTCAGCCTTCCAAAGTGAGCTACCATGCCTAGCCTAGTTCGCCATTTTTGCATCATGGGGCAGAAGGGACCCGGACCGTAGAAGCTGAGCAATTCTCAGTTTGAAAAGGAGTCAGACCTCCCTCCAGTCCAGTGGTTCTTGTCAGGAAAGTTCTTATGGATAAATGTGTTTGGTCCAGGAGATTCTCCAGGTAGCTTGGTGTGTTGTACCAGTCTTAAGGCATACATCTGAACGGGGCATAGAGGTGGGGTTGCCGGTGCCCCAGACGTGGCAAGACCATGTGGAGGGGATCTCCAAAAGAAGCACAGAAGCACTCCCCCAGAGAAAATGGCTATGGCTTCCCTTGAAGACCTTTTCTTGAGGTGTTACCTTCTGCTTAGACAACACCTGCATGCCCGGTCCAGGCTGTGTGGTTTAGTGGAAAGTGCATTGGACTGGGAGACAGGGTGTCTGGGTTTGAGTTGAGGCTTTGACCTTTTCTTGGCACAGACTTTGTTTCCTTATCTGGAAAATGGAGGATAACATTCCTTGTTCTGCTCACCCCCCCCCCCCACCTGACTGTGGAGTTCAAATGAGTGTCCTGGGTGAGTTACAAAGACACGGGGACAGAGACACAGGCAGTCGGCACAGTTCCTGTCCAGCACCTCACACAAAGCCCGAGAGCTGAGAGTACTACTTCTCCTGGAAGGAGGTCTGAAGAAGCTGAGGGAACTTGGTGAGGGTGTGTGTGTTCACACACGTTTGTGTGTCTTTGTGTGTGTGCCTTCTGTCCTGGAGTCTGAGGCAAGCTGATCACTGGCACTGCTGGGGGCCATTACAAGTTGAGCATTGCTGATCTGCAAACCTAAAATCCAAAATGCTCAAAAATCCAAAACCTTTTTGAGCGCCAACGTGATGCCACAAGTGGAAAAATCCCACATCTGGACTCATGGAATGTGTTGCAGTCAAACCCAGTCAAAACTCTGTTTCATGTACAAAATTATTTAAAATATTGTATAAAAATTACCTTGAGGCTATGTGTATAAGCAATATGTGAAAGATAATTTTGTGTTTAGATTTGGGTTCCTATCCCCTAGATGTCTCGTCGTGTGTATGCAAACATTCCAAAAAATTTTGAAATTCAAAACACTTCTAGTTCCAAACATCTCAGGTAAAAGACACTCAACCTGTATTTCCTTCCCTTGTTCTGACATCTTCTTTAAACTGATGAAAAGCCTGGAACCTGTGGGGAAAGCCCAGGCACTCCGTGGCATGTAAGGGAGTGTCTGGAGAGGTCACCTGTGTCCAGATCCCTAGGGATTGCAGATAAGTTCAGTTTCGCAAACTTTACAGAGTCGCGAGCCTGTGATGCTGGCCGGGAGACAGATGCAAAGGCAGCTAGTCAAGTGTGGCTCTACACTTGCCGTAGCTGGTGGACAGGGGTGGTGGCAGCCGCACGGATGGCCACTGTGCTTGGAGGGGACGTCTGGGTGGAGGCGGAGAGGACAGGTGGGAACTGGGCAGGCAGAAACAGTGGAATAGCATCCCAGGCAGACCGTGGGGTGCAGGAAAGGCACCACTCTGGAGAAAGCCTCTCACCTTTTTGTCCTGGAAAGGAAGGACTTACCCTGGGAGAGGGAAAGAGAGTGTGTGTAGACCAGAGGGGGAGGGCGGGTGGTGGGAAAGGGATGGGACCTGGTGACACAGAGGCTTTTAAAATCCTGTGTCCTAGGGAAATGTTGCATACCTCTGCCTGCCCTCCAGCCAGTTTGGAGGAATGTTCAGTGATCGTTTGAAACATTTGCTCCTCAATATATGTTTCTACAACCTTTCCGTTCAAGAAATATCTCCGATTCTTTTTGATTCAGATGGTTTGGTCTCTGCACTCAGCACAGAAAAACACTGTTAACAGTCCAGAAAAGTGAATGTGACTGTTCCATAGACTTGTCCACCGCCAGGTTATCCTGTGCCTTTCGGAAAGTCTCCTAACCTCCATTTTGAGCAAGAGGCTCTAGAATCTTCCGAGGAAAATAAGGAATTTGATTCAGTGCCGTGGGACGAACACAGAAGAACCCCAGGGCCCTTTGTTTCTGGGCAACCCCAAGGGAAATCACTTAGACTGTCTGCCTCATTTTCCCCATCAGCACGACAGAGAGACTTGTCCTGTTCTGGGCTGGGTGCCTTAGGCACCGATGTGAGGAGAAATGGGACACAGCGTGGGAAATGCTTTCCACATGGGCCGGACTGGATGCAGGCGGTGTTTCAGGGTGACACTCGCACCGGCATCCGTTTCAGCAAGGGTCAGACAGGAGCCTGCCCTGGTCTTAGAAAGCACCTCCTGACAGACAGTGTGTGTGAAGGTTAGAGTTGCCTTGGATGTGTGTTAGGCATGCGGCTTCATTTCCCAGGACGGCCTCACTTGCTAGAACCCTGGGAGGTTGAGGGGACAAGTTTCTCTGACCCTTCTGCTGAGCCTGCATAAAGGAGCCCTCCTGGATCGCCCCCGCCCCTCTGTGTCTGCTTTAGGTCCGGGAGCAGCAGAGCCTGGTGCCCGCCCCTCACACCTGCCTCTGCTCCAAAGACGGCGGCAGCTCCAGGCTGGACGGGGACCCTTCACACGCCTGCTTGGGACACTCTGAGACCTTCCTCCTCCTGTAGCTGCCGGCTCCCGGGCTCTTCTGCCCCGCCCCTCTGAAGTCTGTGGTCCGCGCTGCAGTTAGAAAACCTTGCCTGGAGCTGGATCCGCTGAACAGTAATTTGGTCATCACAGCAGGTACTTCCTTGCTTTTCTCTCCCTGCCAGAATTGGGTGCGTTTTGGTGCTCAGGGCGGCAGGAAGCAGGAGCTGCCAGTCCGGGCCTGGGAAGCCACGGGTCATTGTTTCTGTCTCTGCTCTGCCCAGACAGACTTCCATCCATTGAATGATCAGAGGCTTCATGTGGTCCTGGGGCCCCGGGAGGGGGTCGAGGAAGGATGTCTCCAAAGCAGAGCCAGGCAGGAAGCGACGCGAAGGATTTTGACTGTAAGGAGTCTGTGTCCTCATTAGGAACAAATTCATTAATGAGCCACGTCGGCTGCCGGGAGGAAGGAGGGAAGCACAATTAATTGTGGCTGCTCGGATGAGCTGCCAGATTCAGGGGGGTCGAGAAGGAAGGTTCCGTGTTGTTTGGGCGTCTTTAGATGTGTCCCCCGTAGTGATGGTAGCTCAGGGAACTAACTTCCCAGTTGAAGGACTCGAGCATTCTTCCTCTTTCTGCAAGATCCAGTATTTGCTTCTTAGCAGCGAATGCCTTGGTGACCCCACTCACCTATTCCCGGGAGCAAAAAGGAAGTCAGCGTTTGCTTTTCCAGCAAGGTCACGGATCATCTGACCAAGTCCTGGAGCGGCTGGGAAGCAGACCCGGCAGTGCTGAATGCATGAGCTGTCAGCTCTGTCCCGCAGCCTAGACTGCTTCCTGGGAAGGAGACGAGTGCTCCTCCACTCCAGGCTACGCAGCAGGAGAATGCAAGGGAAGGGGATGTGGGCACGGCTTCCTCCAGCCGGCTCCTCTTCCTCGTGGAGCCCAGATCCAGCTGCTGCAATGCGGGCAGAAATGACACACACTTGCAAACCGTGTGGGGTGGGAGTGCATGAGGTTGGGTGAACGTGTCATTGACGGAGCCTGAGTTAGGGCTTTGTTTCCCGGGTTGCGGGAAGGGAGCCTGCTGGAGCATTGTTGGCAGGATGTTTTGCAGGAGTGCATCTCCCCACCCCGGTGTCCGCTCAGCCCTCTCGGTGCTGGAAGCAGCTGTCAGATGCTTCCCGCTGCTTTGCACAGGGAAGTGTGGGGTCCCGGGCTGGGGAACCGGGGAGCTCGCATCATCCTGGCAGGATCCGTCCGAGTTACCAGTGCGTTTTCTCTCTCTCTTTGGGAAAGAGTGCTTTGTCTTTGCAAGGGATTGTGCGGGGACTGGCCAGGTTGCTGCTGGGTGTCCTACCTTGCTACATATTTGACTTTGTAAAGGGTGAATTCTCCAAGAATTCTCGTGGCAGTAAGGCTGTGCTTTGAGCCAAGCTCTCTTTTCAAGGAAATCCAAGGTGCTGTTTATTTTGGCATGCAGCCTGTTCTGGGATGAAATACGGCATTTTTATTATTGCGGAATAAAGAGAGGTTTGAAGAGAACAAAAGTGCGGAACGAGGCTTCAGTTTCAGGACTATATCGGGGACGTCTCTTTAATATTTGGATTTGAGGTCAGCAATGAGGCTGAAAATGATATTCTAAGCGGAATAAGTGGGGAGAGGAGGAGGGCGTGGATAAATGCCGCAGGAGCTGGGTTGACCTGCTCCTGCGGAAGTCCATGCTCCTGGCCGCAAGTGGAACCCGCTGGAACTGCTTCGAAGCTGGCCTGGGAGTTGCTCGGGGACCATCATGACCGCCCACCAGTGACCTCCTCCTGGGTGGATTTTTGACTCGGCAGCCTCGGTTCCCCTCCTCACCACCCCCCAGGCTTTGAAAGGCACCGTGGAGTGATGGAGTCCTACAAGCTGTCCTACTCCGGATTAACTGGGTAACTTTGGGGTGGCCACATAGACGCTTGGTGCCTTGGTTTCCTAGTTGCAGCTTGGACCTAGTTCCTTTTCCCAGAACTGTTTGTATGCGGGTGAAATGCGGGACTATACCCAAGTGCCTGGTTCCCCGAGTAAGTGCTTAGCACCTGTTAATTTCTTTCCATGGGTTCCATTTGAACTCAGAGCATTTTGTTCTTTTTGTTTTGCTCATTTAAGAACTGTGGTCTGCCACATGCTGACGTGGGGAGTTCAGGTGACACAGGAATGAGTCTTGCAAGAATTCTGGTCTTAAAGTTTGCAGCTTAGTAGGGGAGAAGAGCTAGAGAAAGAAACTTCTAGACCATGGTGAGCTAAGGAGAGAGTTTGGACTCTCACTGGGGATCCTTGATCCTGGGATGAGACATAAATGAAAAGTCACATAACACCAAGTAGTAAAAGGTTCTTGGAGGGTATGGTGGCTAACACATGTAACCCTAGCACTTTGACAGGCTGAGGCAGGAGGATTGCTTGACCAGTCTGGGCAACATATTGAGGAGAGAGAGGAAAGGGGTGGAGGGAGAGAGAGAAGGTTCTGAACACTGGGGATATAGCACAACAGAATGAGTAACTAAGTGGCTTTGTGTCAGATTTAAATGCTACTGAGGGTTGCGAAATTCCATTTTAAAGGGGGAATTCTGCCCAACAAAGCGATTTCCACAGTCTGTTACAGTATAGTCTATTGCAACAAAGTAGCCTATCTTGATGTAGCAGCTACTCTTTTCCACTCACCTAACCACATCAAGCATCCGTCCCCTCGAGGGAAACCTCCTTGGCGGAACTCCAAGACGTCCACGTCCACGTCCTCATCCACGTAAGGACCTGGAGGAACGTGGAGAAGGCTGGTGGTGGCGATCAGGGCTGGCGATGGCGCTTGTGTGTGTGACGGGTCCCTGTCTCCTTCCTGCATCGTGGGCCCTCTAGAGTGAAAAGTTGCCGAGTCCCTTCTACAGAGAGTTGTCAGCTCCGTTTAATTTCTGTAGTCTTGACATGATTAATTTTGGTGAAAGCCAAGTCGAAGAGAAATCTTAGAGGTCTCTATAGAGTTATTTTTAATGAAATTTGACCTAATGTGTGCCGAGCAATGCTTTTACGCCGTATGACTGGATGCACGATGGCTGAATTCCTAATTCTGACTAAGGCGGGTGCCTGATGGAAGTCCCCCGAGTGGATGGTGTGAGTTCGTGCAGCTGCACTGGTGCGGCCCTCTCCCCAGCCGAAACCTGTTCGTGGTGTCCAGTCTTGCAGGCCGCACTCTCTTTTGGAGGCCTGCGGGGTGTGGCCCCCTTCAGGTGCCCCATGGGATGCATCAGTCAGAAATGCTTTTCCCCTCACAGGAAAGCCAGGGATGGGTCACAGGGTGGACTAACGTTTACAGATCACTTCTCTTCCCAACCCTGGCGTGGCATCAGCTAGACCTGAGAGCAAATTCTGCTCTAATGCTCGCTTGTTACGTGAACTTGAGCAGGTCAGCCTCAGCTTCCCTGCCTGAAAAATGGGAATAATCGTTGTCATCCGCTTTGGCCTGAAGTTATTCGTGAAGGCCCAGGTGTTCCAAGCTTTGCAGCAAGGTTATGGGGGTGGGAGCAAGAGGGTAGCAGGAGGAGGAGCAGAGGATGTGATGGCCAAGATGAGGGGCCAAGCTTAGGCCAAGCCTCATCACTCTTTTCCACTTTGTTTTTTAGAGACAAGATCTCTCTCTGTCACCCAGTCTGGAGTGTAGTGTTGCAGTCATAGTTCATTGCAGCCTCAACCTCCTGGGTTCGAGTGATCCTCCCACCTCAGCCTCTTGAGTAGCTGGGACTAAAGACACGTCCCATCATACCTGGCTAATTTTCTTTTCTGTAGAGACGGGGTCTCACTATGTTGCCCAGGCTGGTCTTGAACATCTGGCCTCGAGTGAGCCTTCTGCCTCAGCCTCCCAAAGTACTGGGATTACAGGCATGAGCCACCATGCCCGGCTTCTCCCCACCCTTTTCTTCCCTAGGTTTTGCCTGCCTCGGCCGAGCCTTTCCTGCCAACGTTGCCCACTGCAGACTGGAAAACTGCAGGGAGGGGGCAGTGGTGTCCTCTGCCTGGGAACCTTCTCTTTATAACAAGGGCAGGTTGGACCCTTCCGCATCTCTCCACTGTCTGCCTCCTTGGCGGCCACGCTCAGCCTCCCCAAGACCCTGTCCACTGTCGTCTCCCTTATCCCTAACTTCTCTGCTCCAGCTCTGTCCGCCCTCCAACTCCACTGCTTGCTGGTCACTGTTGCCTCAGAGGGAAGCAAGACACACTTAGCGCTGACCTCCTTCTGCAAGGAGTGTCTCTGCTTCTGGAAAGCGTGCCTGCCCTCTGGGGCTCCGTGAGACATGACGGGGAAGGCGCCTCGAGCAGCTGCTCCGCCAAGGTGAGGAGCCGGGCAGGAAGCAGGGCTGTGATTTGGAGGCGGAGGCGGCACTCACAGGGAGAGGTTACACTACCCTTCCTGGTCGGCGACTTTAGAATGTCTCTCTTACCTGGCAGGCCTCATGTTTCCCAGCTCCCCAGCTACCTGCTTGTGGCCCTGTCTTCCATCTTTTCTTGCTGGGGGCCACGCCGCCTCCTTCTCTCTGGCTCTGTTTTCCCCAACCCTTCCCTCATCACTGGTTCGCTTTTCTGGCTTGAAGTTCATTGTCAAGCACGTTGGAATGCCTACAACAACCCTGCTTCCACTGCTGTGGTGTCACAGATAATTCATTATCCTGATGCGTGTGGACGGGGTTGCACTCATAAAAAGCCAGTTTCCTAAGTGACTTATTGTCATGGGGGCAGGAGCTAAGATGTTCACCATTTGAAGAAAGAGTCCTGGGAATGGATTAGAACTTTGGGGAGAATTTACGGTCAAGCCTCAAGGTACGCTAGTTCAGAGGCAGGACACTATTCTACTCGAATAGTTACCAATGTCTCCTGGCCACTGGGGCTGAACTTCCTCTTGTTCTGCCCTTGGCTGGAAATCACCTCCAAGTATCTGCTCCTTGTCAGTGCTTGCAATGATCTCACCTTTGTCCTGTGTTTGATTGCAATGTCACACATTATGATTAGTACTCTGATTCTGGCTTTTTCACAAAATGGATTATGCTTCTCTTACCAGGATGGGGATAGGTATATTTCAACTCCTGATATTATACAAGGGGCCTCGTGCTTGTTGTCAGAAGCCCTAGGTCCGTTTCCTGCTCCTTCATTAATACGCTGAGAGACCTTGGACAGGGAAATTCACTCAGTTCCCTTATCTGCCAAGTGAGGGGACTGGACCAGAGTTTCCTTTGGTGTCAACTATTGTGAACATTCCACGCAAAGAAACAACTAGAATTGAGCTGTAGGAATATGTGCAGGCTTTTAATCTCCCTCCTTGAGAGGCAGGATGGGTATCACTTTGGTGCTCTGTTTCCCAGTGTTTATTCTGACTCTCAGGAGACAAACCACTTCTCTATCCTTTCTTTCAGAACTCGCCAACAAATTTTACAGACTCATCAGATGAAGAACACCTAAGAGACTGAGGGCCAGCACTCCAAGGATGGAGAAGACAGATGGTAGGCAGGCTGCTTTGCAGTCCCTGGTTGAACGTGAGCACTGGGGCAGGAAAGGGACTGTTACCGTAAGTGCTGGAAACAGCCTAAGAGAGGCCTACAGGAGACGTCCCCAGGAAAGGGAGTACCAATGGGTACAAACCACATATTTCAGGTTTCATGTATCTCCATGTATCTCCAGCGAAGGAAAAGGGTATGTTATAGTGAGAGAGCCTCCTTTCATACTTAAGCCACTCTACAAGTCATTAATGTCTCTGAGCCTCAATCCCCTTGTGTATCAGTTAGCTTTGCTGTGTAACAAGCAACACAAAAATGTTTTTAGTGACTTAAAGACATTTATTATTTCTCAAAAGGTTTTGTAGGTTCCCAGGGCCATTACTCTGGCCTGGCCTGGGTTGGCTTGGCTGACCTTTTCTGGACTCATTCACCTGTCTGTGGTGCTCTGAGTGACTTGGCTGGGGCTGGATGGGCTAGAATGGCCACACTCACATGACTTGGCTGTGTGTCTCTGGTCACCCAGGAGGCTAGCTGGGGCTTGTTTACATGGTGGCAGAAGGGTTCAAGCACAACAAGAACAGACAAACCTCAATGTGCAAGCAATGTTCAAATCTCTACATATATCACGTTGCTGTTGACCCGCTGGTCAAAGCAAGGCTCAGTGTGTTAGGGGATGCAGGGGGTGGGATATTATCGGGCTATTTGGGTTGGTGAAGAACTAACAAGATGATGCGTGCTAAGTTGTTGAGTCTTACCTATCTAGCAGGATGCACGTCTCAGTGAACGCTTTCCTCTTCTCCTCTGCAGGAAGCTTGCTGAAGGTCACAGACTAGACCCCCATCTCTTGGCTTCTAGTGAAATGTTTTTTCCAGATCACCAAATGTCAGGAAATGAGAGAGCCCTTAATCCCCCTTGAATCACATGGCCCTTTGCTGGTGAAGGACGGAGGGACCAGACATCAGCTCCAGCCCTGCCTCTTCCTTCTTTTCCAAATGCAGTTACCATATATTTCAAGAGTTGGTCTTTCTCCCCAGAGACCTGCCTTTGCAGTGCATCCCTGGAAGCCGTCCCACAGAACGCCCATTCAGTCCCTGAATGCCCCGAGGGCCTGTCATCCCGCCTGCCTCATTCGTCCCTGCTCAGCACCCCGGGGACCGCGCTCCACGTGACTGCGCACAACCCGCTCAAGACAGGTGCCCTCCCCTCACACGGAACAAAGGCAGATGGTGGGAAGCTTCCCTCCCTGTCTTGGCCTTTTGAAGAGATTCATTTCATTCCTCTTCTTTCTGGCTTCATTTCTGGCCACTCTCTAAGTTCTGTTTTTCCCATTTCCTTCAGAAATGGAGTACAGACATTTGAACTTCTCTTTCTCACGTTCGGCGCCGCTCATTGGCTCACCTGCTGAACTTCACCGTGTCCCTGAAGATAAGGACAGCAGCGCTCCCTCCCTTCCGCGTCCCTTTCCGGGTCCCCTTCCTCCCGTCTGCGTGCAGCTCTTAAACTGGGTTTGTAGGTTCCATTAAAGGGTCGAGTGATCTGCTGTGCTTTCAAGCAAGACTGTAGGGAATTTCAGGTAGCTCTGAGCCTCCGAGAGCTTCACTTTTTTTCACATCTAACTCATTTTCCCAGTTTCTCCAGAATTATTTTCCTGGACTCTCATCTCCCATGGAGACCGGCACAGGGAGAGCGCACACCTCTGGGAGCCCTCCCCTGCCCCTTCCAGAAGCAGCCTACTCCTGCCCTTGGGGTTTTTTGTTGAGAACTTACCCTGTGCCCTCTTCTCTACTGCGGTTGTGCCAATAGTCACAACTCTGTAAGCTAGGTATCACTAGCTGCACTTTACAAATGGAGAAACTGAGGCATAGGGCCATGAAATCATTTGCCCAGAGTCCTGCAGGCAGGAGATGACAGCCAGGATTCCGATCCAGCCCTCGGGCCATGTGTCGGTTTATCTGATCTGAATTTCATTTTGAGCAGAGACAGTCCTCCTCATTAATTCCTGCCCTGGCCTAATGCCTGGAATTCTGAGCTCCTGCATACCTGTCACCAGGTGGAATTAAGAGAGTCAGTGCTTCATGTGAGGGGAGGTCTCTCAGTGAATCAACTCAAGCTCCCTCATCGAAGTCCTGCAATCCTTCCCTTGCCCGGAGAGAAAGAGAAGGAATGTGGAGTGGCAGGCAGGGCCGCATGGTGGATCACTCTGTGTGTGTGTGTGTGTGTGTGTGTGTGTGTGCGCGCGCACGTGTGTGTGCGCACACACGCATGTGTATGAGTGTGTGCATATGTGTGTGTTAGAGGGAGAGAGAGAGAAGAGAAAAAGAGGAGAGACAGAGAGAGAGACAGAAAGAGGCAGAGCCTGAGAGTGAGAGAGAGAGAGGAGAAGGAGGGAGGAAGAGAGAGAGAGAGAGAGAGAGAGAGAGAAGAGAAGAGAAAGAGAGGAGAGACAGAAAGAGGCAGAGCCTGAGAGAGAGGATAGGGAAGGAGAGAGAGAGAAGAGAAAAAGGAGAGAGACAGAGAGAGGGAGAAGGAGAGAGAGAGAGAGAAACAAAGAGAAGAGAAAGAAGAGAGAGACAGAGAGAGAGAGAGAGAGAGAGAGAGAGACACGCCTCGGTGCCAGCTCAGGAAAGCACGCGTGAAACCTGCCATCCTCAGTAGTTGCTCAGTCTCCCTTCCCCTCCTCCCCCTTGTGGTAGATTTTGCCTTCGAATCTGCTCTTTCTTCCTTGATGCTATTATGTCTTTGTGCTCTGGACCTGCTCCCAGGGGCCTCCGGGCAAATCAGTGTGTTTCCACAGAATTGAGGCAATAAGCAGATAAATAATGCAGCCTCTCCTTCAGGGGAGTTCTTTGCCCTCTGGGTCGTAAATCTGCTCTCTACTTAACTTTAGACAAATCTCTCTTCTCTGCTTTGGCCTGTCCTTGCAACCCAGGAGGCTGCTGAGTGGACAGTAGGTCTAAGGATACAGAGTGCAGCCTGGAAAACTAGCAGAGAGCAATAAGAATCATTGCTCTCATTTACTGAAATGGATAATGTGCCTCTCGGGGGGCGGAGATCAAATTGGTAAAAAAAAAAAAATTGTGTGTATTAATGGGAACTTACCTGGAGTCTTTTGAGCTCTAGAGGGACATGTACCCCTTGTCCACGGGAAGTCTAGGTGTTTGCCCCAGAAGCTCAGGAGCCGGACAGAGACCATCCTGGGGTCAGCAGCGATGCGTGTTCTGTTCCTTCCTGTGATTGTGACACATTGCCCACAGACGCTGTGGCTTTACTTGGCCTTGATAGCGGTGGGCGCAGTGGCGTCCATGTTCAGTCCAACCTTTATGTATCCAGGGGCATCCTTTCCTTCTCTGTCTACGACTGTGCTTCCCTCAACACAGAGGGCCACATGACAAGCATCTGTCATTGCCCAGAAGAAGGAGAGATCAGGCAGGCAAGAGGGGGCAGCTCAGCCCCGATCTGTCACCTTCCGGAGGAAGAGCCATCCCAATGTGCCCCAGGAAACGCCATCATCTGCACCCTTTAAAACCCATCCCTCTCCCTCCAGTACCTTTAACTTCTGTCACCCTGACCGTGTTAGCAGCCACCCCACCCCCCGCCCCTGCTCTTCAGGTTTTCCCTTCCTTTAATCCTCTGCAAGACACCCATTTTGAAATCATATTTGACCAAGCTACTTTCTTGTTTATAGCCTTTCAGTGAGGCCGGGCGTGGTGGCTCACGCCTGTAATCCTAGCATTTTGGGAGACTGAATCGGGAGGATGGCTTGAACCCAGGAGTTCGAGACCAGCCTGGGCAACATAGCAAGGCCTCAGATCTACAAAAATTAAAATAAAAAAATAAGTCGAGAGTGGTGGCATGTGCCTGTAGTCCCAGCTACTCGGGAGGCTGAGGAGGAAGGATCACCTGAGTCCAGGAGGTTAAGGTTGCAGTGAGAGGGGATCCCACCAATGCATTCCAGGCTGGGCAACAGAGCAAGACTCTGACTCAAATAAATAAATAACCTTTCAGTGACCCCCAAGACCTAGAGAGTAAAGTCAAAGCGTGTTCCTGTGTGTACAAGTTGCTTCGTGACCCGGCTTTTGATTACCTTTCCAATTTAATCTCCCCACCCCACCCCCTGCCTTTCTCTGTGACACTTTAAGTTCAGGCCAGGTCAGCGTCATTTGCAGAACTCCGAAATACTGTGGGGTTCTCACTGCCGTGCCTTTGCACATTCTCCGACAGGGATCTAGAATGTCTGTCCTGGCTACCCATCGCCACGGAATAAACCACCCTTTGTAGGTGGTTTGTTATTAACACAGGCTTAGCTGAGTGGTCCTCACCTGGGTTTCCTCCTGTGGTTGAAGTCAAGTGACGGCTGACGGCTTTTTACTGGTTGCTGGCATCTGGGCTGGGATGGCTGGAACAGCCAAGGGCTGGCTAGGCATCTCTCTCCCTCTCTCCACGTGGCCTCTCTCTGGAGCTGTTTGGGCTTCCGTGCAGCATGGCAGTCTCAGGGACGCTGACCTTCTCACATGGCAGCTGGCTCCCCATGGAGTGTGCATCATGAGGGACTCAGGAGGACGCTACAAGACTTCTTATGACCTAGCCTCTGAGGTCTCTCAGCATCATTTCTGCCATATTCTTTTGGTCAAGAAGTCACAGGCCAGTCTGAATTCAAAGGCCTGGAGAGCTAGACCACACCTCTCCAGGTGGGATTAGCTTGCTTGTCTAAAGGGGGTAGGACCTGATGGCGATCATCTTGAAGATAAACTGATATGTTTTTCACTCTCTTGCTCTCCTGGCAAACTCCTCTTTGTTCAATTAACACCCAGACCTCTGTCACTTGTGTGTGTGACGTCGTCCCTCTCCTACCTAGGCAAAATTGACCTCCAAGTCCAAGAAAATAATTCTGGAGAAAATGAAAAAATAAGTCAGGGAATACTGTACTACGAGCATGTATCTGTTCCTGTCTTATTTCACTGCATGTGTTTGTTGGTGTCTCTTCTACTTGACCATAATAAATTCTTTGAGGGCAGAGTCTGAACCTGATTCATCTTGGTGTCCCTGGAATCTAGCTTAAGATTAACTCAGCACACTTAAGTCCTTAATAATTAGTGGTTAAGTGAATTGAACTACTGCTATTTTATGATTTTGCACCCAGGGTCTACTACCCTCAAAACCAAGCAATCCATCAGCCACAAAGAATTTGTGGAGACCCAGAAGTGAGTCACATAATCAGTTTCCATTATGGGGCTTCAGTCGTCTATATTTTGGGCTTCCACAATACTGTAGATAACTATAATATTAAGCATGCATTGAATGTCTATCGTGTGCTAGACATTAGTCTAAGCACTTTATTATTAATTAATGAGTCCTCACAATAATCTTATTTTACCTATTATTAGTCCCGCTTTACAGATGGTGAGACACCGAGAGGCTAAGCTAGTTCCCTACGGTCACAGAGCAGAGATCTAGTCCAGGCTTTAGAATCTGTGTTCTTAACTTCTATACTATCCGTGACTGCTCTCTCCTGAGCTCAGTATCTTCAGAGACTGTTTCGCAGAATGACACAGAGGTGATTGGGGGTGTTACATGAAGAACATCGAAGGAACAGAGACTGTTGAGCCTAGAGAAGAGGCTACGTGGAGACAAGCCCCTATGAATTCAAATAAAGTTGTTAATTAAAGTTAATTAAAGTTGTTCTGTAAACTGAGTTGTTCTCGGTGTCCTCTGCTGAAGTCATAGGTAGACACTGCAGGGAGATTGATGTGCACTAGTGTCACGCAGAACTTGTAATGCAGACTTTCTGGGGACTCACAACTTGCTCGTGGCGACGTCCCACATTGGCAGGCCTGAAAGTCAAGTTCATGCCTCTTGGAGGTTGTATGCCAGTGTCCCTTTTGACAATTATTGGCCCTTTTCCCTCTCTGTCTTTTTTCTAGTCTGTGCAAAATATGTATTTTCTTTCTTTCTTTCTTTCTTTCTTTAGGCCAAAGGAGATTATTATCTTATTTGGCATGGGTTTTGGAAGGTGAAGTTCACGTTTGTTAAGCAAGAAGCGGTCTTCGGGTGGAAAGAGCACAGGCTGTGCACGCACGGTTACTCATTCCAGTTCTCTCTGATCCTTGTGTACCTGAGAGACTCGGGCATCAGCAGACAGCTTAAATAATGCAGAAGGCATAATTCATTGATATCTCCGGCTTTAGCCAGTTATGCTGCTACCTATTTGAAGCATGCAAGTCTTTTCATTTTTTGCAAGTTTCTTGTTTAATGCTGAGACACTTGTGCGTCTCCACCTTCGAAAACTTCCATGCCCGTCCTTGCCAATTAGTACCCTGATTTGGCAAATTTCTGGCCACGCCAGTGGAGCAATTGCATGAGTCAAACTCAGAAAAACGGTATGAGATGATTTTGTTTTGCTGGTCTGCAGGCAGATTCCACCGTAGTAACTGAGATGACATACTGCGAATTGGAAACCGTTCCCTCGACCTATTTCCTTGCAGACATTGGCTAAGTACACCACTGATTTAATAAGATGATTTCAGGACAACCAAAAAGCCTGTGAGCATCTTGGGATAATGTCGAGGCTAGAGCATTTCAGAGAAGGCTCACGTGACAGGGTTAAGTCAAAATCACAGCTATTAGACCTCATCATCCTGCAATCCTTAAGTAACTTTGTGCTTTTCTTTTTTTTAACATGTCTTATGTCTCTCAGCCAAAGACCAGCCCTCTCAGGGGGACGAAGAGAAAGACCCTCCCAAGAGCCACCCATACTCTGTGGAGACCCCCTACGGCTTTCATTTAGACCTGGACTTCCTCAAGTATGTGGATGACATCGAGAAGGGAAACACCATCAAAAGGATTCCCATTCATAGACGGGCCAAGCAGGCCAAGTTTAGCACCTTGCCCCGAAACTTCAGCCTCCCTGACAGTGGGGCTCGCCCCCATGCCCCTCTGCCCCACCAACACTGGTCCCCGGCGGTGCCGAGGAAGGTGTCACTCGGGACACAGGAGCAAGCCCAGTTGCCGCCACTTGGTCATGGCCCCCAGGCCTCAGCCAGCGCCGGCGAGGTGAGCTACCACAGGAGGGCTGTGCTGGCAGAGGCCAGCAGGCAGTTGGAGGCTGCTGGTCCGGAGGCCGCAGAGCTGGCCTCCGGGAGTGGACGGCCCCAGCTGTTGAGGGCCTCCAGTATGCCGGCCACGCTGCTGCCCGACAGGGCCCCCGAAGAGCCGAGCCTCAGCCTGGGTCCCCCCACACCTCCGGCCCTCCCTCCCCTTCAGGGAGAAGGCAGTCTCTGGGACGGCACCTTTGGCCCCGCTGAAGGATTGGCAGGCTTTCACAGCTCCAGCCCTCAAGCATCCACCCAGCCAAGAGTCAGAGAATCGGGGGACCTGGTGCCTGGGGTTCTGGAACCAGGCCCGGAGGAGGCTGGACCTCCAGAGCCTCCAACTCACCTCCTTCTCCCAGGTCCTCCTTCCTCATTCCAGAACGCGCTGGTGGTTCTAGAGGATGGGGAAGAGGAACACCAACCCAGAGAAGCGGAGGGGGTGTTCCCCGCTGGCTCCCCCCCCCCGAGCCCCCCGCCTCTGCCGTCTCCTATCCCCGAGAGTGAGTTCCCCCTGGAAGAAATCGAGCTCAACATCAGTGAGATCCCGCCCCCGCCACCGATAGAGGTGGACGTGCGGAGCATCGGCATCCGGGTGACCGAGGAAAGCCTGGGCCTCCCCGATGTGACTGTAGGCGGCGTCTCCAGCCTGAGGCAGCGGGTCTCGGCCCTCGAGGGCGAGCTGTCTGGAAGAACTCAGGAACTGGTGCAGCTCAGAGCTGCGCTCCAGCAGCAGGAAGAGGAAACCAAGACTCGGGAGCAAAGGATTCAAGAACTGGAGGGTGCCGTAGCCCAGCTGGAAGGACAGCTTAGCCGAGAGAATGCCAGAGATGCTCGGGGCCAGACGGACGCCATGGTGAACACCGACCCAGTCCTCGGACTCTTGGCCAGGGAGTCATGTGACAAGAGCGTTGAGGTCAACCTTCTGGGCATAGCAGAACCTGAAATCTGGGGGGCTCGAGGAGAGGAGAATGGTCTCCCGTGGGGGCAAGACAGTGACAAACAAGGAGATCACAGCCCAGGGGATCACGCGCTGTCACCCCAGCAGCCACTGCCGCAGGGACCTGAGAAGGCCCTCACCTCTTTACACAGCTGCCTCTCCACTGAACTCAGGATCGAAGAAGCGGGCTCTGAGCAGGAGGGAGGCCCTCGGGGAGGAGCGGAGGGCCCGGCTGTCGGGGGCACGGGTGGCTCTTCGTGGAGTGGCGGAAAGACCCCCCCAGCGGGGAGGGAGGAGGCCAGCTCAGAGCTCCCAGGGAAGGAGCGCGCGGGAAGGCCGCCCAGCTCGCCGACAGATGCCACCATCGGGCAGTACGTGAAGAAGATCCAGGAGCTCCTGCAGGAGCAGTGGAGCTGCCTGGAGCACGGGTACCCGGAGCTGGCCAGCGCCATCAAGCAGCCGGCCTCCAAGCTCAGCAGCATTCAGAACCAGCTGCTCAGCTCCCTCAACCAGCTGCTCTCCGCCTACTCGGCCCAGGCGCCCCCTCAAGAGGAGCCCCCGGCCCCCTCCTCCCCACCGATGGGTAAATACTGGGGCCTGAGACTAGGGACCCTTTCTCCTTTAGTGAAGAGGCAGAGGCGAAAAGGTTTTCAGTTGCATGAGTCTTTCATTTTATTTTTTTGAGTTGGAGTCTCACTGTGTTGCCCAGGCTGGAGTGCAGTGGCACACCCCTGGCCACTGCAGCCTCAACCTGCTGGGCTCAGGCGATCCTTCCGCTTCAGCCTTCCGAGTAGCTGGAAATACAAGCACGTGCCACCATGCCCGGCTAATTTTTCAATTGATTGTAGAGACGAGGTCTCACCAAGTTGCCCGGGATGGCCTCCAATCCATCAGCTCAGGCAAATCCTCTCACCTCAGCCTCCCAGAGTGCTGGGATTATAGGCATGCACCACTGCGCCCGGCCATGAGTATGTTTTCAAAAAGCTTTTAAGGCCTGGTGGGGTGGCTCGTACCTGTAATCTCAGTACTTTGGGAGGAAGCAGGAGGATTGCTTGAACCCAGGAGTTCGAGACCAGAGTAGGCAGTGTAGCGAGATCTCATCTTATTTTTTTAAAAATAAAAAAGTTAGCCAGGTGTGATGGTGCACGCCTGTCATCCCAGCTACTCAGGAGGCCGAGGCTGTGGTGAGCCGTGATTGTGCCGCTGTGCTCCAGCCTGGGCGACACAGTGAGACCTCAACCAAAAAAAGAAAAAAAACTTGAGCACCTCCAAGAACCCAGTGGAATATGACAGATAGGTGTTTTAGTGGAAGCACAGGACCTGTACTCCAGGCATTGCTCTAAGTCTGGGTCTGACTGCAAGGCCACCCCCTCCAGCTGTTCAGATAGCTCCGGGCACCAAGATGCCAGACGGGGAGGGCAAATCGGAGTGGAAATCCAGCCCACCCTTCTGTTTGCCAGGCCGTGTACATGGCGCCGCTTCCAACCCAGAGGGGCCTGCACTCCTTGGCCTTGCACAAGGCAGGGTCGGGGCCCAGGGAGGCCCTGCAGGGCGTGGGTTCCAAACCTCGGCCTGCCTGCAGCATTCCCTGGGCTCTTGCGTGCCTGTGTTCCTCTCTGGCTCTCAAGGCTTTCTCTAGCCCGGGTTTGGAGGAATATTGGATTGAGGTTGGAAGGAGCTCACTGAATATTTTCTCCGGGTATGTGTACGCGTGCACGTGGGTACATGTGCGTGTGCGCACGCGGGGGGTGGGGAGATGGAGTGCTGCTCACATGTGGAAATCGGCCTTTGGGCTGAGAAGCACTTCCTCTTGTAACGGATCAAGCCCTCTTCGCCGTGGGGTAAAGTGGAACCATATTTCGCTCTGCCCAGCGGGGCGCTTGTGAGTCTGCTTCCCGCCACAGATCGCCAGTTGGCTGCTTTCTCATGATCTCGGGGCCAGTTCCGGCCTTGCCTGTAAGGAAATGCCCCCTGGACGGTCGAGCACAGCGCAGGAAGATCTGTGCCCCTGCTCATGTGTCTGCCGTGAGCACAGTGTCATTCCCTCATGTGCCGAGTGTCAACGTGTACTTGTGAGCCAGGAAGGCCGCCCCGGTGCCCTCGAGCAGAGGGGGGTGCGGGACCTTGCGTCCGGAGACCAAAATTCTGCTCTGGCGTTGCCCTTCACTGAGCAAATCTGATCTCGGATACCCCAGTCCTAAGACAGAGACGACCATGGCGTTGACGCCACGTGGTTCTTTATCCACATCTAGACGGGCATTAATGGGGACAACTCTCCCGACATTGGCCAGAAAGCCAGGCCCCCTAAGGGACCCCCAAAACATTTGATAGTGTCATCTACCTGGTTCCCTGCCCCTTCCTACCCCCGTGTCCCCTCAAAGCAAGATCGCAGCTTTGCCGTGTTCCCATACACCCCCAGGATCGTTCTAACCTGTGATGTTGTGTCTGCCTAGAGATCTCCCCGTCGACCAGCCTTAAATCCATAATGAAAAAGAAAGACTATGGCTTCCGTGCAGGAGGTAATGGGACCAAAAAGAACCTTCAGTTTGTTGGGGTTAACGGTGGGTAAGCATCACCTGTGAAGCCCAGACCGCCTTCCCTGCCACCTCCCCTGCTAATACCCTCAGCACTCTCTTTTCCTCGGGGGAGGCATCTGGTTTTCATTCCTCTTCAGGGGAATTCATCTCAATGGCCCTTTAAAACTCCATCTCGGGCTTGCATGTGTTTGGCTTCTGGCCAGCTGTGGTGGTCTGTGGGAGCCTCTGCTTTTAATAAGTCTTGGCTTTGGTCTCCCCTAGGGCCAGGACTCCAGGTGGCTCTTGGGAGTTTGGGGGAGGACAGGGGCCCCTGGAAGAAGGCATTTAACCTGAACCACAACACTGAAACGAGTACAAACTCTGTTAATTGGTTGAACTTCAAATTTCATCCACTTAATTTTTTCTTCCTTTAACTTCCTGCCAACCAAACCCAAGGGTTTGAGGATAAAGAAAAACATTCAGTCTATTGATTTAGAACTTGAATGACCCCAGCCTTATATATTCTGAAATATTGGATTGAGAATATTTTCTAAATCATTCAACAAGCGTTTATTAAATGCTGACAATGTGCCAGGCTGTGGAGATAAAAAAGCCAAGTAAATCATGGTCCTGGCTTCAGCTCACAGAAAGGATAAGAAGGTCAGGCATGGTGGCTCTCGCCTGTAATCCTGGCCCTTTGGAAGGCCAAGCAGAAGGATCATTTGAGCTCGGGCGGTCAAGGCCTGCCTGGGCGGCATAGCGCAACTGGTCTTTATTTTTGAAAAAAGAAATGACAAGAAGTGCTGGTGTGCCAAGATGAGTTCTGTAGACCCGGGGATGTAGGATGCTGTGGACGCCCAAAAGAGGGGACCCACCAAGACTGCCCAGAGAGGGGGGATGCCCTACTACTTCAAGGCACACTAGAAGGGAAGACGCTAGCTGCAAACAAGGGGTGACGGCATCACTGCAGGTTTCATGAGGGAAGTGTCAGAAATGAAGAAACGGGGTGTCACAGCAGAGCTGCTGTCCTGCTTCCGCTGACATCTGACCCTGGGTTTCTGAGTTTTCTCCAGTTCATGTATAGAAAAGGAGAATCGGTCAATCTCAAAGCCCCATGTAGGCCACCTCTCTCCCCAGTTTAAACTCCCCAGCAGTCCCGACTCTGCGCCCAAACCTGGAAGGGCCAGATCATGGCTCTGGCCTGCCTCAGCTCCCGCCGTTGTCAGGTCTTCCCTTTCCCCAGCATGCTGGACTTGCGTCCGTCTCAGGGCCCTGGCCTTTGCTGTTCCTCTGTCTAAAGTGCTGTCTCTTAGAGACTCCTCAGTATTTGTCATTCTAGTGCCATGGTTCTCAACCTCACTGCACATTGGAAATGCGGGGAGAGCTTTACAGAATCCCCGTGTCTGGGTCCCATTCCTGAAGATGCTGGTTTAATCAGTCTGGGTGTTGTCCACATACCGGGAATTCTAAACACTCCAAGTGATTCTAATGTGCCACCAAGGTTAGAAACTTCTGCCCTTCATGCCTGTAATCCCAGCACTTTGGGAGGCAGAAGTGAGAGGATCGCCTGAGCCCAGGGGTTCAAGACCAGCCTGAGCAACTTGGCGAGATCTCATCTCTATACAATAAAGCAAAAAATTAGCCAGGCATGGTGATGTATGCCTGTAGTTCCAGCTACTTGGAAAGCTGAGTCTGAAGGATCACCTGACCCAGCAGATCAAGGCTGCGGTGGCCTTGATTGTGTCACTGCACTCCAGCCTGGGTGGCAGAGTGAGACTCCAACTCAAAATAGAAAGAAAAAGAAACTTCTGCTCTTACTAAAGTAGCCCCTCCTCCCATCACCCCATCTCATGGCCCTTTTTTGTTTTATTTATTGTTCTTTTCACTATCTGAATGTGGTATTTATTTACATGTTTATTTTCCACCTCTGCCTCCTAGAATATAAGCCCCACTAGGGCAGGGACTTGGGTATAGAACTTAGAACAGTGCCTGGCACATAGTAGGTGCTCAATACATTCCTGCTGAGTGAATGAATAAACTTCCAGCTGAAGTTGTTATGGAAGCAGTTCTAAAATGAGCACTGCTTGGTACACGTAACATGTCCCGACTCTCTTAATTACAAAGGAAAAAGGTTGTTCTAAGTACAATAGAGGAATTAAGTAAGACAGAAATCAGCATTCCAGTGAGCACAAGGGCCTTATGTAGGGGCCACCATTCGGAGAAAGAGCCTTGGGTCCAGTGGAGGCCATGGCCACTGGTCCCTGTGGCTGGGTCCGGTGGCCCCAGAACCCGAAATCTTCATCTTATGAGCATCCTCCATTGGGTGTCTCCTGTTGAACATCAGTGAGGAATCAGTAATCTTCCAGGACTTTCCTCCATGCCCTCTGATCTTGCCAACTCAGTAGAGTCACTTCTAACTGAACATAAGGACTGCTGCTGGGAAGGAAGGCCATGAGTCAAACGATCGTACTCTCCCTTTTGCTGCTCCAAGCACTAGTTCAAACGGGCTGCAGCCGAGAGGCAGGTGTGGGCTGATGTATCCCACGGAGCCTGCTGGGAATTGGTGCAGATGAGTACACGTCCTACCAGGGCAAGCCGGAGGCTGGACAGGCGGGCTCAGGGGAGGCTCGCTCTCACCCAGAGACGATTTGTCAGGCAATTCAACAAACTCAGGGTGGAGGTGGGAATGTGGGCCCGGACTGGGGATCCTCTCTGGACCCAACATAAGATTCCACAAGCCAATGCTTCCATGAGAAGCTCGGCTTGCCACACACACTGTGAATGGTCTCCTCCCCCAAGCAGCCCCCATGTCAGAGCCAGAGTCCTTTACCACCTGTCTCTCTGAGGCCAAGATTCCTGGGATCCCCTCCCTGCTGCAGGCATGGGGGAGGGAGGAGGAGATGAGCATACTGGGGGGTGTCACCTGAGGCCCCCCTGGTTGTCACTGATGTTGGCGTGGGCACGGGGCAGGAGGGACAGGACGAGTGACCTTTGTCTCCTTCTTCAGCTATGAGACCACCTCGAGTGAGGAGACCAGCGGTGAGGACAGCTCCCCAGAAGACTTGTCTGACAGCGAGGCTGAGAAGAAGTGTGATGGTCCAGAGCACAGGCGGGCCAAATTGGCCCATCCCAGCTGTGGAGCTGGGCAGGGCGTCCCCGAGGGCACACACTATGCAAGCCAAGACAGGGAGCCCGGGGAAGAAGTCCTGCATACCAAGGCTGAGAGGTGAGCAAATTGGTACAAATGAGGACACTTATTCCTCTACAAAAGGGCAGAAAGATGTGATACTTGTTCCTCTACACATCCACTCTTCATTCGGTCACGTGTTCATTCTCTTCCCCATCAGCACTCACCCATCAGTCACCCATGTGTGTAGGCTTCTGTTCATGCCAGGCTCTGTGCACAGGTTGAACAGTGGCTTCTGCGTCCATGGAATACACTTTGGTAGCCGGATTTCTACATAGGAAGCTAGCATTGACCCAGCACTGAAAACGGGAAGGACTTTGCACGTATCACCTTAGATAATCCTTTTAACAATCCTACAGGCCGGGTGCGGTGCCTCGAGCCTGTCATTCCAGCACTTTGGGAAGCCAAGGCAAGAGGATCGCCTGAGCCCATGGGTACGAGACCAGTCTGGGCAACTTAGCAAGATGAGCCTGTACAATAAGTCAAAAAATTAACCAGGCGTGGTGGCTCATGCCTGTAGTTTCAGCTACTTGGAAGGATCGCCTGAGCCCAGCAGGTTGAGGCTGCGGTGGTCCTGAGCGTGCCCCTGCACTCCAGCCTGGGCAACAGAGTGAGACTCCAACTCAAAAAAAAAATCCTTTAAAGTAGAAATTATTATAATTCTCACTTTACAGATGTGGAAACAGAGGCTCAGAGAAGAGCAGGGATGCAGCTGGTGGAGCAGGGGTTCCCTCCCTGGTCCTCCCAGTCCTCACCCTCAGCCTCTCTGCCCACCCCCTTGGCCACACTGACATCCCTTGTCTTTTGAAGTGATGGGGGCATGCGGTGTGATGAGAAGAGTGCCCTCTCTGGGGTTGGACTCACCTGGATTTATATCCTGCCTCTGCCCTAGTGTGACGTTAGGCTGGGTCCTTAAACTGTGGTCGCCTCAGTTTCCTCATCCGTAAAATGTACCAGCCCGAGAGGTTTGATCTGAGGACTGTGTGAGAAAAAGCGAGTGTCTGCTCAGCACGGTGCCTGGCACATCATAGGCTCTCAGTAAATGGCAGACACAGGGCTGGCCAGGATCACTCTCTTAATTCCAAAAGCGAAAGGGTGTTCTAGGTATAATAGAGGAATATCTGGGGTTCAAATAAGATGGAAGCCAGCGTCCCAGTGAGCACAGGGGCCTTATGTAGGGGCCGCCACTAAGAGAGTCGGGACCACACGGCCGGGATGGTCATCATCATCATCACCATCCTGACCCAGTGAGGAATGGTGAAGGGGGGCTGAGAGTTGCACAGGCCCCCAGGGATGCTCCATCATGACAGCGCGATAGAGATGTGCCGAGTGAACAGGCTTCCTAGGGACCGGTGCCACTGAGTCCCAACTGAGGCCTCTTGGTGCCGTCTGCTTTCGTGGGAACACAGGAAGAGTGCTTGTCACCACAGACGCCCCAGCCTAAATGCGTCTCCCTCTCCTGACTCCACCAGTACTTACAGTGTCCTTCATGGAAGAATGACCGGAAGAAATTTGCTGGTATGGATTAGGAGGCTCTTTGGATTTTTATAGTCATCCAGGCAGAAAAATGTTTGGTCCAAAGTCAGAAAGGCAGCGCTCCCCTCCTCCCCTTCCCAGTGTGCCAGGAATTGCAGCTGGACCTGTCTCTCCTGCCACCTCCCCACTCCCTCTCACCCCCGGGGCTTTGGTTATCTGCTCCAGCCCCTGATAAACGCAGGATGAAATGGTCACCAGGCTTGACTCACTCTTCAGAAGAGTTCAGAGATCAAACTGCATCGTCAGGACGCTGTGGTCACCCCTCATTTCCGAAGACTGGCCCTGTCCTGGGGCAGTTGCCCAGTTTGGGTGTTTGAGCTGCTGAGAAGTGTTAGAGGAAGAGAATGAAAGTCTTTTTTTGTCAACGTGGAGAATGATTCTCTAAATAAATGCCTGTATTTGTTTCCTTTAGATATAAACCCTCAGAAGAATTTCTTAATGCATGTCGGGCATTGAGCCAACATCTGCCGGAAACCGGGACCATCACCGACCAACTCTTGGTACTCTGATTTTTCATTGTCGTGTCAAGATTTCCATTCTTTTCGAGAGGTTAGCACCCACAGGGTGACTTTGGTCTCTTGCCTGAGGCAGCAGTGTGATTGCAGGCCAGAGCCCTTTCCTCTGGGCGTTCTCTCATTTACCCAAACCTGCTGCCCGAGGTGATGGATCCTGCTGGGGAAGTAGACCTGATGGATGTGCACACACACGGCAGGCCCAGGGCTCAGAGGCACTGCCCAGGCACCATTAGGCATCGCACCCTGAATGTCTGTCCTCAACTCTGTGGCTTAGGTTCAAAACCACCCTGTGGTCCCATAGAACGGTGGGTAGAGTGGAAAAGGCGTGCTGACTGGAAACCGGGGGTTCTATTCCCAAGACCCTCATCTGTGAGATATTGGGCAGGTCAGTTCAGTGCTCAGGGCCTGCATTTCCTCATCAACAAAATGAGGGTGGGGGGTAGCGTGCACCCATCCCCTCAAGCCCTTACGTCTAATTCTGCAGTCACTTACTGTTTTTCTTGACGCCTACCTCTGAGTCAAGAGACCAAAACACAAACCGAAAATACATGTTTATTCCTTCCCACCTCCATGGCCCAGGAAAATTTAAACGTAGAATGACTGGTTTCTACTTTTAATCAAGGGATATTGGCACAACCATATTTTCCCAAGTTGTGAGAGCTGCAAAGCTCTACAGTGGAACAACCTGAAGCATTTTTAAAAGCCGTTTTGCCTTCCTTTGCAGAAGAGCCCTAGGAGTAAAAGCGATCAATTTGGCAGTGTTTGTTACTTGCCCAACCCATTTGCTCTTAGCTGATTTGGCAAGTAGCTGCTCCTAGACTGTTCGAGAACCAATATGGAATATGGATGTTGACAGAAACTTCAGTTACTTATCCTTAAATGAATTACAGAACGAACACTGTTTCTGCTCTAGGAAAACAGAGATTGTGAATATATGCATGCCTGACACCACTTTCATGTTAGGATCAAAGTACTGGACACCCCCTACTCCCACCTTAGAGACAAAACGGATTGTGTAAGGACCTGCCTCTATAGAGTCGTGGAAGTAAAGGAGCCCGCCCCTCTTTTACTCTCAGTTTTTTCTAGGGGCAAGTAATGTTCCAGAAGGTTATTCAACACCCAGGGTTAAATAGCGGGGCCAGGACTTAAACCTGGTCACGCAGATTCTGTGACTCTAAGTCCATGGCTCCTTCTGGCACGAGCCTGAAATCATGGATCAGAATCACATCTCAATGACTTCTCCTCACCTTTAGGTAAACAACCCAACACTTAGATCATGTCATACACAGAGCTGATGTTCTGGGCTCAGCCACCCTTCTGGTTCACGGTCGCAGAGTTACTGAATCCTACAGATAGTGGAGAACTGCAATGGGGTGTTAAACTCTGAAGGTCTCAGCACAGCTTGAAGGCTGCAAATCAGTCAGGCACACCTGTTTGGGTTTTACCTCAAGCCTCCGTTGGGTGTGTTGTTTTTCTTAGCTTTCAGCATGCAGATGTCCCTGTTAGAAAGCTGTGACTTTCCAGCTATGCCTCTTAGAAACACGCAGGGTCTGAGGAGGGATCATTTAGGCTGGCCGTGTGAGCGTGAAAGAGGGGTTTCCTAGTTGTGTGCGTCCAGGGGGTGTGAACCAAGCTCACCGTAGACTCCAGCACGGGCTTTGCTGCTGGTTGGTGTGTTGTCCTCCACACCCTCCTTTCTGCCTCCCACGGGGCAGTCACACAGGCACAGAGTACGCCGTTGCCTTCCTGACCCCACCAGCTCTGAGCCACAGAGGCTGGAGGGGGCTGAGGGAATCGTCAGAGGCACCCAAAGCTGACATTTCCTAGTGTCTGGTGGGAACCCTTGCTGGGGCTCCCCAGGCCAACGGGGGCCCCCTTGGAACTGGACTCTTTTGGGGTTTCAGAGGCAAAGCTTGAACACCATCAGCCAGGAGTGGTTCCGCATCTCCAGCCGCAAGTCATCCAGCCCCGCCGTGGTGGCTGCCTACCTGCTCACGGTCCAGCCCCTCTCCCCATGTGTCCTGAAGCTGCTCATCAACCTGGCCGACCGCAATGGGAACACGGCCCTTCACTACAGCGTGTCCCACTCCAATTTCGCCATCGCGAAGCTGCTGCTGGAGACAGGTCAGGAGACACTGCGTCTCGTCCGTGCGTCCTCGTCCCTCCGTGAAGGGCGGCTCTTGTGCCGTGCTTCCCTCCAGCAAGGAGACGCGTCCCTGTTCTGAGCTCCTTCATTCCAGGGACTGGACTGGACCATTCTGCCTGTGTTACATCATTTACTCTTCATAGCATCCCTGTGATGTAATATTGTGCTCATGCTGCAGTTGAGAAAACGAAGGCTCAAGAGCTGTAATACTGACTCGGGCCACAGCGCTGGTAAATGCTAGGGTTAGTTTTGTATTTGGTCGGTCCAGCTCTAGAGCTATATACCATACTGCCTCTGTGGAAGGTCACATTTTCCCATCTTTATAAGATACTTTTTTTTCCTTAGAGATGGAAGTCTTGCTCTGTCACCCAGGCTGGAGTACAGTGGCATGATCATAGCTCATCATAGCCTCTAACTCCTGGGCTCAAGTGATCCTCCTGCCTCAGCCTCCTGAGTATCTTAGGACTACAAGTATGCACCACTGTGCCTGGCTAATATTTTTTATAAAGATGGGAAAGGGAGGGGATCGGGGCTGGGGGGTGGGCCGGTGTCTCACTCTGTTGCCCAGGTTGGTCTCAAACTCCTGGGCTCAAGCGATCCTCCTGCCTCAGCCTTCTTAGTAGCTAAGACTACAGGTATGTACCACCACGCCTGGCTAATTTTTTTTTTTTTTTGTAAAGATGGGGGAAAGGAGGGTTGAGGAGGTATCTCACTATGTGGCCCAGTCTGGTCTCAAATTCCTGGCCTCAAGCATTCTTCCCACCTTGTCCTTCCAAATCACTGTGATTATGGGAGTAAACTACCATGCCCAGTCACTATAAGATACAGTTCTTTGAAACAAAGGTCATGGCTCTGTTTGCCCAGTTTGGCTCAAGTGATTCATTTATCCTTCATTGGGTGTTTATTGACGACACATGAAGTTCATACTGGCGACTGCCAGAGATGCAAAGGTGAGCCAGGTGAGTCCTCTGCTGCCTAGGAGCTTATAGCCTGACCATCAGGGCCGAGTAGGATGATGGCTTGTGGGGGACAGATACAGCACGTGACTTCGGGACTCAGAAGAAATGAGAGCGTGTCCGGTTCAGGGAGAAGGATGGGTGCCCTGGAGCAAGTGGGGCTCCTGAAGCTGAGAGTGTCCCAGGGAGGGAAAATTCACTTACGTTAGAAAGGAAAAGGTGCCTGGAGGCCAGAAAGCTTCCAGCCAGGATGGGCTGTGAACTCAGGTTGGGAAGGTGACCTGGAACCACAGCCCAGGGAACTTGAGTGCCAGGCTGAGTCGTGGGACCCTGTGGGGAAGACCCTGGAACGAGCCAAGGTGTTGTATAGGGAGCGCTGGCACCAGGGAGCTCTCTAAGAAGGGGAATTTGGCAGGGGCGGGGGAGGTTAGCGGAGGGGGCCAGGAAAGAGGTGGCAGGGCAGGCAGGGCAGACACTCTCTTTGCTGCAAGTGTCCAAAGAGAGATAGTGAGGATGGTAGCGACAGAGGAGGGAAGAAGCCACTGTGGGGACCGACTGGCTGTGAGGGACGAGGGGAGCCAGGGCTCTCTGTCGAGCCGGGATGGCTGAGAAGCCCCTGGGCTGCGACGGAAGAGAAGAATAAGTGTGGGGGAAGCAGAAGGGATCATTCGACTTGGGGCAGATTCTGAGTTTACAGCGAGAATGTCGGGAAGGCTTCTGAGAATTCCAGATGCAAAATCAATGGGCAATAGAGCTTTGGGTAGGGCCGATTGGGGCACAGGCAATGGAGGCCTAGAGGGGAGTATGGAGAGGGGTGGAGAAGGGAAGAGGGTGGGGAGAAGGCATCTTGTGCTCTTGGTTATCCTGTAGGTTGAGACAGAAGGAGAGGGAGACGGAGAGGGCAGGGTGGGGAGGGAGAGAGGGAGGGAGAGCCAGTGGAGGGAACCCAGATGGAGTCTTGTAAGAACCAGGAGAAACAGCAGGTTAGGGGCGGATGGGGAATGACAGCTAGTGAAGTAGAAGAGTGAAGATTGTCTACTGAGCCAAATGCTGCAGGGTCCCTGAAGGATGTGCCCAGGCTCAGCAGATGGAAGTGGGAGATGCCACTGGTGACTTTGTGTGTTTGGGGAGAGAAGAGATCTGAGCATCGTGTTTGTCGACTGAGAAAAATAATCCAGGAGAGGGAGAGGGACCGAGACAGAGAATGACAGAGCAGCAGAGAGACAGAGAGAAGAATGAGAGAGAGAGAAAGGGAGAGAAACAGACGGACCAGGTGCAGCGACTCCTGCCTGTATTTCCAGCACTTTGGGAGGCCAAGACAAGAGGATTGCTTGAGCCCAGGAGTTCGAGGCCAGTCTGGACAACATAATAAAACCTCATCTCCGCAATTTTAAAAATTAGCTGGGCATGGTGGTGTATGCCTGTATTACCAGCTACTCAGAAGGCTGAAGCGGAAGAATCACCTGAGCCCAGGAGGTCAAGGCTGCAGTGAGCTGGGATCCGCTAGACTGATTTTCTACATCGACTGGCATACTGGTATTACTATGGCACATTTGAAAAACTGAAAAATTCTGGCAAGGAGAGAATATCAAACATTGTTTTTTTTTTCCTCTTGCACAAATTTCATAAGTAGTCCTAACTGACATTTTTTTCATATACCAGATTGGTTACAATGAATACCATTCCAGACAATAACGGTAATAACAGTTAACTCTTACTGAGTGTTTATCGTGTATGAGGGCTGTTCTAAGTGCTTTGAATATATTAACTCAGTAAATTTCACAATAATCCTAAGAGGTAGGTTCTGTTATTATCCCCATTTTACAGAGGAGGAAATGCTAAGAAAAGCTAAGGGACTTGATTTTCTGAGATAGTTTTATTATTGCCCAAGAGAACCACCTGGGTTTTTCAGATGAGCAATACAGATGCTGGTTTTCCACGCAATATCACCCTTGGGGGGGGGGATCATTTGCATAACAGAGCTCAGTCTGTGTCTAATTATCCCCTCCCTGTCTCTTTGGTGGAAAGGGGTATGAATGCATAGTCCCAGAGCTATGATGCAGGGATTCCTTTAGAAATCTTGTTTATTACTTCATCTTAAAAACATGTCATTTTTGGCCAGGTGCGGTGGTTTAAGCCTGTAATCCCAGCACTTTGAGGCCGAGGTGAGGGGATTGCCTGAGCTCACGGGTTTGAGACCAGCCCGGGCAGCTTGGCAAGACCTCATCTCTACAATAAAGCAAAAATTAGCCGGGCGTGGTAGTAAGTGCCTATAGTTCCGGCTACTTGGAAGGCTGAGGCGGAAGGATTGCCTGAGCCCAGCAGGTGGAAGCTGGGTTGGCCCTGAGCGGGCCACTGCACTCCAGCCTGGGTGATGGAGTGAGACTCCAACTAAAAACCAAAAAAATGCCTTTTTTTTAAAAAGAAATAAGCAATATATACTGTGGGTGTATGCCAGTTTTTCAGTGTATTGTGAGATGTATCGTCTTAATTGCTGTTTTTGTTTTTGAGTTGGAGTCTCACTCTGTTGCCCAGGCTGGAATGCAGTGGCACCATCAGGGCTTACCGCAGCCTTGAATGCCTGAGCTCAAGTGATCCTTCTGCCTCAGCCTCCCAAGTAGGTGGAACTACAGGCGTGTACCACCACAGCTGACTTTTTCTTTTAGTGTTTTGTATAGATGGGGGTCTCACTTTGTTGCCCAGACTGGTGTCAAACTCCTGGCTTTAAGCAATCCTTTCACCTCAGCCTCCCACAGCATTCAGATTGCAGGTGTGAGCCACTACACCCAGCTTTAATTGTTTTAATATAGAAATTTTGAAGTTTTTCCTCACTTCATTTTCCAAGTTGCTTCTAGAAGATTTCTGGTGTTTATCCTGTGGTGTTTTTCTTTTAATTTAAAAAAATTTTTTTTAAAATTTTAAAGATGTGGGGCACAATTCGGGGTTAAATATACAAATGTTCAGGATGCAGGTACCCTTGTTGATGAGGTGTGCCCCACTTCCCCAGGCAGACTCCCACTACTGCCAATCCCGCTTCCCCGCTCCCCTCCTGGCAGTTTCCCGCTACTGCCAATCCTTTTCTCATAGTATTCCGATCATTGTTCAAGGTCCGCTTATGAGTGAGAACATGTGACACTCGGTTCTTTGTTTCTGTGCCTGTGGTGTTTTTCATGCCCCTGGTACATTGCACAGCAGATCCCTAGGCCCTTGGAAAGGCCCCGCAAACACAGCTATCCATCTGAGTTACACACAAACATGACTTCGTGAGTGTGAAACCTAAAATACACAGCTGTGGGTGACGTGTGGCCAGGTGAGTGATGGACCCTAGAACCAGACAGACCTGAGTCCTGGTCCCACTTCACGTTCACTTGAGCGGTTTATATAATTACTCTGACCCTCAGTGTCCTCATCTGTAAAATGGGAGTAACATCTTGTGCTCTGGCTTAGGAAATGAAGTCACAGCCATCGGCTCCCGTGGCTGTCTGTGGCTCTCTTAGGGTCTTCCTTTGCTGGGTATCTTCAGAAAACTTGTAAAGAAAAGTAGCCACTTTTAAACTGCTAAAGCTGGAAAACACCGGTTCCATCTGTGGAAAGGATTGCTCTGTTCCGTGGCCTCTTAGCCAGCAGGCAGCGTCCTGTGGAGCCGACTAAGATGACGTCTGGCTCCTGCCTCTTGGAGCCATTCCAGCGCCCCTTCCTCTTGCAGGCATCTGCAACGTGGACCATCAGAACAAAGCTGGCTATACTGCCGTGATGATCACTCCCTTGGCTTCTGCAGAGACCGATGAAGACATGGCTGTTGTCTGGAAGCTCCTAAGAGAAGGAAATGTGAATATCCAAGCTACTCAGGTGGGTGGTGTGAACATAATCTCCTCTTTAATAAGTGTGGGGGCACCTCCCAGCTTTATTCTGCCAGTGGGCTGAGAAATTCCATGCAGCTTCATGTAGTTTTAACTCAAGAAGGCTGGCACCTCCAAGTAGCATCCAGCCAAACCTGAATATTTGCGTTTTTTTGTAGGCTCCTGACGCCCAGACAGGCTGAGACAGAGGTCCTGAGCTTCTAATCCAGGTCCCAGTCTGAAACGGGGAAAATTCCATCTGGGCTTGACCTTTCAAGTCTACATTCCCAAAGTTAGCATCTTGAGAAAGCATTTGCTGGTTGGCTGCTCCAGGAAAGCATGTGTACATGACCTACCTTGATCATGACCCATGGGCACCTAATGAGGCAGGATGCTCTTTGGAGGGCCAGTCCTCTAACGAAGTTATCACCTCTGTCATCCCTTCTCTCCCCAAAGCCTCTTAACAAGGTCATAAGCCCCTAGCCTGATGGAGAGAAGGTGTGGATAGACAGAGCAGACAGAAGCATTTCCTGGTCAGTCCCCAGAGTAAAGAGCATGCCCACTCCTGAGGCCCTAGCTAAGCCTGGAGAGTTATTATAGAGTTCTGAGGGCGATTAATCCCCTTGGCGTGCCTTCTCAGTCTTTGAAATTACTGGGTCTCAGAACACCCCAGTCTTCCTTACCTCCCCACCAATCAATGAGAGTGACATTGTTCTGGGCACACAAATCACGCCCCAGGGAGCAGTGCCATCGGCCAGGCTGGGGAAAGCAGCTCTGCCAAGAACCAGTGGAGCCCTACCCAAAGGCAGTAGCCAAGGGGTCAGGACACGTGGGCTACACTAATTCACTGGCCACCTTTGCCTTAGGTCAAAAGAGCCCTTACAGTTGCCTAGGTCTACCTAGGTGGGCCAGTCCTTTAAAGAAGTTATCACCTCTGTCATCCCTATTCTTTTGCAAAATCCTACTGTGGTCTCCAGCTTCCTCATAGTGGTCTCCAACACTATGACCACTGGTGTCAGGAAATGTGTGCTCTACCAAAGTAACCCGTGTGTTACTCTAGACAGCTCTAATAATTTTTTTAAACTAAGTCAAAACTGGATACTCTGAATCTTTCATAGAGTGATTAAGTAGAAGCTGATTGTAGTTCCTGCCCCAAAAGATCTTACGATGGCAGAGGTACACAAGGCCACTCAGGGCTGAAATGTCTCTGTGCGGCTTCTGGGCTTCTCTACTTGAGGACACGAGATGGGAGTGTGGACCTCAGCCTGTAGGACTTTGAGTTAGACAGGGCTCTACATGGAACAACGGGGACTCCTCAAAAGGTCATTTGCCCATTTTTTGATGCACAGGAAAGAATAGAGTACATTTCCCCCTAGAAGGTTCATAGATGATAGTGTAACTGTCAAGAAGGGTAAAGAGTCTGAGATTTTATCCTGTGTGAACAGTTAACAAGGTAGCCTGCTACAGTTTTGTGGATGCTGGCAGAATACACGAGACTTCTGTACCAGAGACAAAGGACAATATAGCACCAACAGCTGTAGCAGTAGCCACAGTATCAGCTTGGCCCAATTCCCAGTTCCTACAGGGCAGTATGAGGAAGGCCTGATGCCTGAACATGGAGCAGGTTGTGTTATAGGAGAGGGACCCTGAGCGTAGGGAACCTGATCTTTTATCATGGACAGTAAGCAAGCCCACTCTTTTTTCAGAAGAAGGCACTTTCTCTGTCTTCCAAGGCTATTCACTGTATAAACATCCTTAAAAAGATAGTCTAGAACAAAAGGACAGATTCTTGGGTGCTTTACTGACAAGACATGTAGAAAAGCAAGGGACTTATGGAGAACTCACTCCCCAAAGTGACTGTAGGTAGTAACCAAAGCCGCTTTGCATACTTCATCTAGAAGCAACTTAGTGATGGCAGGAAACATATCTGTAGATTACTTTCCGGTTCTCAAAGTGTTTCCAACCACCTACAACTCCTCTTCCGTAAGACTCAATATACCTATTTTCATTTTAAATAATATGTTTCCCATAAATAACTTTTTCCCAAATGGGCCCACTTGCAAGATGGGATGCTTGCAAGTGGATCAAAATCCAACCTCTTCTTTTTTTACAGAGAAGAAACAAATGTTTTAGGAGGCTAAGGGACTCTCCCCAGCCCCCGAAAGAGGAATGAGATTCCTAGCTGCAGTTGTTTTCCTTGGCTTCCTCTGGGGCCTCCACGCATGAGAAGAGGTGGATCAGAAGGGTTGGGGGCAAGCAACTTACTCTCTCTGTGTCTCCAGGGTCACTGCAGTGCCTGGCATATAGTAGCGCTCTGTAAACGTCATAGAAGTCAATTGTATTAAACTGGACATGAGGGACTGTGAGGAAGGAAGGGGTCCTGTGTCAGGCAGAGGGACAGACGTGAAGACCATCTGCAGATGTCATCTGGTTTTAATAACAGTCGAGAGAGGGGTCTGGATGGAAACCTCATGGTCTGTTAGTTAGTCCAGTAAACAACCATTACCTCAGGGCTGAGTAAAGGCAAACCAAAAAAAGCAAACAGGCTCCTCTGGAAAGATCCGCCTGTGTTCCAGAGAAATGGGAGCCAGGACATCTAACCACACAGGCCCACGTTCTGAGCATCTGTCACGCGTTGTCTCTGCCCTCGTAGTGATCATCGTAGCTGACCTTTGACTAGCACTGGCTAAGCACTTGGGTTCCACCACAATCCCAGAAGGCAGGTGACACTGTCCAGCATTCTTATTTCACCAAGTCAGGAAGAGTCGCCGAGAACTTAACTTGACCACAGACACATAGGTAATAAGTGGCAGAGCCAGGATTTTTCTGATTCCAACCCCCCTTTCTTTTTTCTAAGCTCTAGCATTCTGAGCAGAGAGGCAGAAACCACCCATGACCACAGGTTGGAGCTTTAATCGGTCAACATGTCAGTAAACATGTGCTCAGCACTTTTTACCTGTACGATAGTGCATTCAGAGCCTCGGGGGAGACAAAGGGAGAGAAAACACAATCCTTGTCTTACTCCTGCAACTTGTCTCATCAGAGAGACCTGCCTGGGACCCAGGAGAACCGTGAGGGCAAAATATAATAAAATCAGCTGAGAGGACTGTAGCAACATATTAGTATCTACAAGAACATCTATGAGAAATGAGAAATGATGGTCCATTTGTAATCAGAAAAAAATTGCCCTCATACTTTATTATATTTACATCCTTTATCTCATTTGACTCCCACAAAAGCCCTAAGAGATGCACAGGACAAATAAATATTACATTAATTTTTAAAGAAAAGAAAAACCAAGATTCAGGGAAGGCAAATGGCATGGCCAGAGTTGCCCGCTAGAAAACAGCAGAACTCGCGCTCAGGCATTGCTGACTCCCATCCGTTGTTATGCCCGCCAATGATGACAGGAATGTCAACCACAGTGTTTGGTGGCTGTAGATTAAAACCGACCGTGGGACGCGCAAACAGAGATTTTGCCGAGACAAGAGGGTTCTGGGTATCACTAGCCTGAAAACGCCAGAGGTGTCGAACACACCAAGGCTTCCCGGAGAAAGTGGGACTGGGGCATTCAACCTCCATTCAACCTTTATCTGTTCCATCATTCAACATTTATCAGCATGTACTTGGTGCCGGGCACTGGGGAGACAGGGACACAAGCAGCTTAGGCCATCCAAAATGTCACAGTCCATGAGAAAGAGAGAGAGTGACAAGTTGCTATACCAAGAGGTAAGTGCTGTGTGTGTGAGTCCCATGACTGGGGAGTCAGGGAAGGCTTTCAAGAGGTTGTCGCGTTTGACTAGTGTCTTGAGAGGGTAGACGTTCGCCGGGCTGAAAAGGTTGTGTCCCATACCAAGGGCAGGTGATGCAGATCAGGGGTCATTTTCTCAAGAAGCCTCTGCCGAGCCCACCAAGGCTGGAGGGGGTCCCCTCCCCACTGGCACCAACCTCACCACGTCCCTGCGGCCCCGTGTGCAGGGAGGCCAGACCGCGCTCATGCTGGGAGTCAGCCACGACAGGCAGGACATGGTGCAAGCGCTGCTGAGCTGCCAGGCGGATGTCAACCTGCAGGACCACGATGGATCCTCGGCTCTCATGCTGGCCTGTCGCCACGGCAACGCCGACCTGGTGCGGCTGCTCCTGGCACACCCAGCCTGCGACAGCAGCCTGACTGACAAGGTGAGACTTACAGGCAATTAACGCGTCGCTGTTTCACTTCTGGTCCTGAAAAGTGCCCAGCCGGCCAGCAGAATCCGAGTAACCATGTGGCGGTGGCAGTAATGTCCGCCTTCTGAGGCTGTTGTGGGATTTAAATGAGATGATCCATGGTCCCTGCTTGGAGCCTTCGAGCTGGGAGACCCGCAACCCTCGCTTTCCACAGCGGCTTTGAGGCAGCAGCTTGGGTGGGAAGCCCTGCTGTCCAGTGGGGACTCTGGAAAGCCAGATGAAGGAACCAGCCTCACGGAATCAGCTCTGTAGTTACTAAGCTGAAAATGCCTCTCTGACATTGACCCCATGACATTGAGCCAGCCTGCTTGAGTTGCACTGCCAGACCCGGGCCTCTTCAATAAACTTCCTTGAAAGTGATACATAATGATAGCAATAGTGATAACAGTATTGAGGACTTATTCTGTGTTGGGTACTCTACAAAGCATTTGCCATGGACCATCTCATTTAAATCCCACAACAGGCAGGGTGTGGTGGCTCACACCAGTAATCCCAGCACTTTGGGAGGCCGAGGTGAGAGGATTGCTTGAGCCCGGGAGTTTGAGACCAGCCTAGGCAACATAGCAAAACCTCATCTCTCCAAAAAAAAAATCACAAAATTAGCTAGACATGGTGGCATGCACCTGCAGTCCTAGTTCCTCAGGAGGCTGAGATGGAAGGATCGCCTGAGCCTAGGAGAAAAAAAGAAAAAAAAAGGCCTGGTGTGGTGGCTCAAAACTGTAATCCCAACGCTTTGGGAGGCCGAGGGAAGGGGATTGCCTGAGCTAAGTGGTTCGAGACCAGCCTGGGCAACTTGGTGAGACCTCATCTCTACAGTAAATCAAAAAAATTAGCCGGGTGTGGTAGCGCACATCTGTAGTTCTGGCTATTTGGAAGGCTGAGGCGGAAGGATTGCCAGAGTCCAACAGGTTGAGGCTGCGGGTGGCCATGAGCATGCCACTGCACCCTGGCCTGGGCGACTGACTAAAAAAAAATAAAAATCCCACAACAACCTTGTGAGGTTGATCCTCTTGCTGATACCATTTTGCTCAAGGAAATGGAAACAACACATGATTAAGTTACATGCCCAAGATCACATAGTTAGTGGAACCCAGCTCCCTCAAACCCCTAAGGCCATGTTCTTCACTGGTCCGTCATCACCACGGTTGTCACATTGAAGCATCCATGTCTCTGAGTCCCTGCACCTAGCAGAATGCCCGCTACATATCCATTCATGAATCGACCATCAAGTGAATGGACCCCTAAGCTCTGGAGGTAAGTCAACAGTTAGGGATCCTGTCCTGATCATTACAGCTGGTAACACTTCTCGAGGATTTATGGGAGCTCAGCCTTTCTGCGCATTACTATGAATCCGCTCAGTAATCCAGTCAGACGGACAGTGAGGCCCACTTTTTACTGATAAGGAAACAGGACCGGAGCTGTCTGTCGTGTAACTCTCCTAAGGCTTACACACTGCTGATTCTCAGAGCAGGGATTCAAGCCCAGCCCTAACCCCAGCATCATTAATGTGGGTGCTGCAATTTAATGCTGTCACCAGACGTCTTTGTGCTCTCTGAACAGTCATGATTTGAACAGAACAAAAGCCTGGAGAGGGAAAGAGTCCCCTCCCTGCCCAGGCACAGTGCCTCCTGTAAGGGGCTGCATTGTAAGCTACGTGAGATGGACTCATCAGTGACCCAAGCTCTTGAGTCCCTGCATCAGAGCAGACACCCCATCCAGTGTCTCCAGGACCCGTGAACCCAGCTTTGCCCAAAGCCATTTCTGAGATCATTACAGAGCAGGGACCCTCTTGACATTCATATGGGAACAGGATGGGCTGCTGGAAGTTGAGAGCCCCCTTTTCTAAACACGATGTGGTCAGATAGAGGTCTGTATATGAATGAGCTTCCTGTGGGACCCGCTCTAGGGGAAAGGCCATGGCCCTTAATCTGAAACAGGCCTGTACACCAAAGGCCTGGGACCCTTTTCTTTTTTTCTTATTTTGATTTATTTATTTAGTGAGTTTTCGAGTCAGGATCTCACTCTGTTGCCCAGCCTGGAGCGCAGTGGCATAATCACGGCTTACCACAGCCTAGACCTCCTGGGTTTAAGCGATCCTCTCTTACCTTAGCCTCCTGAGTAGCTGGGACTATAGGTGTGTGCCACCCTGCCGGGCTAATTTTTAAATCTTTTTTTTTTTTTGCAGAGCCTCGCTGTATTGCCCAGGCTGGTCTCAAACTCTTGCACTCAAGCAATTCTCCTGCCTCGGCCTCCCCAAAATGCTGAGATTATAGGCATGAACCACCACACTCAGCCGTTACTCCTTTAGAAGTGATCACTGTTGAATCCCAGAAGAGGCCTGAGGAGGGAGACCCATGGGATGGGCGGGCATGAGCTTCGGAAGTCCCTGGTTAGCTGGGCAGTGAGTCTGAGAGCTCTCCTGGGCACCTCTGGAGGTGAGAGCCAAGCTAGGTGAGAAGAGAGCTATGTGGCTGCTTTCTGGAGGTGGTGGAAGAGCCATGGGGTCTGCTGCACTTCCGGTAACCCAAGCGAGATTGTTAGAAGCATAAACTTTAAAATTAAACGCTCATGAGTTTGAATCTGGAGTTAGTGACTGTGTGCTTTCGGATAGATCACCTAACCACTGAGCCTCTCCCTATGCTCATCTGTGAAATGGGATGAGTTGACCCTACCTAAATGCCGTAACATTTGCAAAGCCCACACCTGACATCTAGGAGGTATGCAGTTGGTGGTAACTGTCATAATTATGAACAGATGGACAGTGAGAGCTGAAATAGAATGACCTCCCTGATGAGTGGGTACCTGGGCATTGGCAGGCAGTGTCTGGAGGGAGCAGGGAGAGAGAAGGTCTGGAGTCAGGGAGCCAGTCAGAGAAGGGAGCCGGACCCCCAAAGGGAGAAGCCAGCTAGTCGATTTGATTGGTTGAGACCAGTGGTTCTTGACCAGGGGCGAACTTTGCTCTCCAAGGGAGATCTGGCAATGTCTGGAGACATTTTTGCTGGCCCCTGGGAGGGGAGAGAATGCTCCTGACATCTCATGGGTAGAGGCCAGGAATGCCACTAAACATCTTGCAATGCACAGAACAGCAAAGAATTCACAGTTTTCGGGCCCAAACTAGCCATGGTGCTGCAGTCGACAAGGCCTGGTTTAGGCAAGCACTGAAACCTAAATGGGCGAGGAGAACCAGTCCCCAGTAAAGTGCTGGATCAGGAAGAGCCGGGCCAGGCTGAGGACCAGGCTGCTACAGGTCGGGGCAGGGCTCTAAGCCTGGAAGGGAGGGACTGGCGGGCCTACCCAGGACGTGGAGGCAGAATTCGATCATAGTGGGAGGTGAAGCGTGTTCGGGAAAGCCCAGCAGGCGCAAGGGTGCCCGGGCAGCATGTGCAGGCCCACAGGCAAGGTGGGTCCTAGACCTCCCCCACACCCGCATCGCATGCCACCTGCCTAGGTCAGGGTTGATTCGTGAGTCACACCCAAATTTCCCACAGGTGAAATCAGTGTCTCTAGCCACGAAGTGAGAAATTTCAGTGGGAGGAGGGAACTGTTGACAAGACCCTACCAAGTACCAAGGTTTGCACCGGGTACTTCCCATTTAAGGGGAAAGTTCAGGCCAGATACAGTAGCTCGTTCCTGTAATGCTAACATTTTGGGAGGCCAAGGTGGAAGGGTCACTTGAGGCCAGAGCTTGAGACCAACCTGGGCAACATAGCAAGATCCGGTCTCTACAAAAAAATTTTTTGAAAAAGATAGCAGGCAGCCGGGCTCAGTGGCTCAGCCTGTAATCCCCCGCCTTGGGATCCTGCGGTGAGTGGATTGCCTGAGCCCGCGGGTTCGAGACCCACCTGGGCAACTTGGCGAGACCTCATCTCTACAATAAATCAAAAATTAGCCGGGCATGGTAGCGCGCACCTGTAGTTCCAGCTACTTGGAAGGCTGAGGCGGAAGGATCGCCGGAGCCCAGCAGGTCGAGGCTGCGGTGGCTGGGAGCAGTCACTGCACTCCAGTCTGGGTGACAGAGACTCCAACTAAAAAAAAAAAAAAAAAGCAGGCATAGTGGCATGCACTTGTAGGCCCAGCTACACTGGAGGCTGAGATGGAAGGATTCCTTGAGCTCAGGGGTTTGAGACTGCCGTGAGCTATGACTGCACACTCCAACCTGGTTGACAGAGCAAGGCCCTGTCTCTAAAAGATAAATAAACAGATAAAGGAAAGCTCAGCCCTTATCACCATATCATTTCCATATTTGTCTTTCTTATGGAGGTTTAGATGTTAGTAGCAGGGATCGTTTGGGAATTCTCTTGGAAGTCTGAGAGAGAATTCGTGTCCTGAAATTGAAGGTGTCATCGACACTGAAAGTTGCCGGCACAGCCGGCAAGGCACTTTCCCTGGGTTTAGAAAGCATCTCAAGGAAATCCACCACCCAACTTCACCAGCCGCCAGGGGGGTGAAGGACCAGGAGGCAGTGGGTGGTGACGACTGAGCCCTGGGCCCCAGACATGCACCCTTTGAAGATCTTGCTTTGGCACCTTCTTTAAAGCTCCCATTAGATGGAAAACGTCTTGAAGTCTTGCTCATCTGCCTGATACACAGCGGGTTGGTGATGAGTTCCTGTCCTATAGAAAGACATTCCCCTTCCCACATACACACACGAAGCATGCCAGCTGCCTGAGCCCCCATCTCTACAGGTGGCAGAGTCGGGGTCCCCTTCACCAGGCTTGCAGTGTGGCTGGGCAGGGGCTCTCCGTGCCTGGTTCCTGTTTGAGCTGCATGCCACAGGCTTGTTCCCAGGGTTCTGGCAGAACATCTGAGGGATACTCACCCTCCCCAGGTGGTCTTTCCGGTCACATTTCCTGAGCTGAGTGGGGTCCCCGCTTTCTGTGTCTGAAACTGAGTAGCCCACAGATGCAGGCTACCCTCCAGAGGGGGACCTCCTCGTCTCCTGGGACCAGTCCTGGGCTCTCTCCCATAAACAGTCACCACAGCTGTCCTTGTTGACGTAGAGCCTTGGGTTGACAGATCATAGTGGGGCAGAGTGCCGGCCATAGGAGCTCCAGCCTAAAACCCAGGCCTCTCTCTTAGGGCGCTTTTACAGGACTTCCCTGCTGGAAGTCTTTGCTTTGTTCCAGTATTTTGCAATTTAAGAACACGATGATTTATGTTGCTCAGGTTTTCATCCACTAGAAATGAACACTTTTATGTCCTCACGCACATTTTAAAAACTGAGTCAGGGTCTCACTCTGCTATCCAGTCTGCCTGACAAATTCTAGCCATCTTGGCCTCCCTAGATGTTGTGGGGAGGTTTGTTGTTGTTGTTTTGAGTTGGGGTCTCACTCTATCGCCCATGCCAGAGTGCAGTGACACGATCAGGACTCACCGCGGTGTTGACTTTCTGGGCTCAGGTAATCCTCACCGGTAGCTGGGACTGCAGACACATACCACCACGCCCAGCTAATTATTTTTTGTAGAGATGAGGTCTCTCTATATAGGCTGGTCTGGAACTTCTGGGCTCAAGCAATCCTCCCACTTTGGCCTCCCAAAGTGCTGGGATTACAGGAATGAGCCATCACCCCCGGCTTCTGTCTTTCAACAATGCATGTTGAGTGCCACCCAAGTGCCAGGCCTTCCCATGCACCAGTGAAGAGACCCAAGCGAGTTCCTGACCTCATGGAGACTGAGGTTTCACAAATAACCCCACAAATACCAAAGGGTAAGAGTGGTAAGGAAGAATCCAGGGAGTCATGGGACCTTTAGAGAAAGAACTGCATATGTTTCGAGAAGCCCCGGTGCCATGTTTGGGGTCCGGCTTCCTTTCTCTGCTTCTCCCGTCCATCCCCACCCCACCCTGGTACACAGGGGTCAGTCATCCTCTCCCAGAACTCTCTCTCTGCTCCTTGTTCCCCACTGGGTCAACACTTTGCCGCGCACTGTGGTTATTTGCACGTGGCGCCTGATGGCAGCTGGGTTCCGTCCTGGTGCACGGGAAAGCCTGGAGGTCGCACGCGGGATCTTCATCTTCCCATCTGCTTCTGGGAGGGAATGCTTCACGTTGGAGAAAGCAATTCCGCCCATACATAGCAGAGAACAATCTAGTGGGGTCTTGGGCGCCCCCTACCTGTCAAACTGATTCCCCAGCAAAATGTTAAAATAGTCACAGGAGGTCCATAGCTCAGGTTTTACCTCCAAATGAGTTTACCAAGAGTTCACGTGGTTTTGGAGCTGTTTCAACTTCAGAATTCTGGATACGGGAGTGAACCCACCCGTAAAAGGCAATGGCTGCCCTCGTGGAGACCAGAGTGCTGCCAGATCTATGTAGAGAATGGCCGTGTTGCCTGCTGAGAGCCCTTGGGGTGTAAACTTTTGAGACAGTGGAACTGACAGCTTCTTGCACGACCACGGCAGTGTAAAAAGTGCTGTGGCATTATGTATCAGGAGATTAAAATGTGCATTTCCTTCAATGCTGAGCCCACTTCTTAAAAAATGGGAAAAGGTCGGGTGTAGTCTCATACCTATAATCCCAGCACATTGGGAGGCTGAGGTGGGAGGATTGCTTGAGGCCAGGAGTTCTAGACTAGCCAGGCAACATAGCGAGACCTCGTCTCTACAAAAAAATCAAAAAATTAGTGGGGTGTGGTGGTGCACGCTTGTAGCCCAGCTACTCGAGAAGCTGAGGCAGAGGATTGCCTAAGCCCAGGAGGTCGAGGCTGTGGTGAGCCATGATCGTGCCCACCACACTCCAGCCTGAGTGAACAGAGTAAGATCCTGACTCAAAAATAAAATAAGGGGAAAATACTGGGTGCAATGGCTCATGCTTGTAGTCCCAGCTACTAGGAAGGGCTGAGGTAAGAGGATTGCTTGAGGCCAGACATTCAAGTCCAACCTGAGCAACCAGTGAAACCTCTGTCTCTATTTAAAAAAAAAAAAATGGAAACTGCTTTTTGCATTAAGTTTATGGTGGTGGAGACTTGGAAACAGCATAAATCTCCAATGGAAGGGGTTAGTAAATTATGGAATATTATATAGCCAAGAAGAAAAAAGGACACATTATGATGGCTGTAAGAACAGGGGAAGGGTGCGGTGGCCTGCACCTGTAATCCCAGCACTTTGAGAAGCAGAGGTGGGAGAATTGCTTGAGCCCAGGAGTTCAAGATCAGCCTGGGCAACATAGCGAGACCTCATCTCTACAAAAAGTCAAAATATTAGTCACATGTGGTGGCACGCGTGCTTGTTGTCCCAGCTATTCGGAGGCTAAGATACGAGGATTGCCTGAATCCAGGAAGTCGAGGCTGCAGTGAGCCATGATCATGCCAGTACACCACTGCACTCCAGCCTGGGTAATAGAGTGAGACCTTGGCTTCAAAAAAAAAAAAACAAACAAACAAAAAAACAGGAGAAAATCTTATAGTATACTATGGTGAGTTAAAAATAAAAGCAGATTCAAAGTGGATATACACCATCATTCCTTTATTTAAAAACCAACAACAAATTTGCACAAGGGAAAAGACTGGCAGGAAACACAAGGTTGCCAACTTTCATTTACGTCCATTTAATGGAATAGGAAGGGTTATTTTCTTACCTCTGTTTTTCAATTTTTTAAAAAAGCATTAAACACCAGGCGACTGTTCTTAATTTTCACTGGCACAGATTTCCCAGGAGTGCGCGTCCTTTCCATGGAAGGGGTCCCCTTTCTCATAATCTTCATGCCATTTAAATCTTCCCTCCACTGGGGCTTGGAACAGACTCCTTCACCCCGGGCATACCCCCACTCCCAACTCACCCTTCCCTTGCAGATGGGATGCAACTTCCTTCTCCTTTTCCTTCTCTCCGGTAGGCTGGCCGCACCGCTTTGTCCATGGTTCTGAAGACACCTACCCATATGGAAATCGCAGGGCTTCTGCGGGCCCACACGGAGCAGGGCAGGTCCCTGGGGCAGTAGTGACTGCAGAAGAACAGGCACCCAGAACAAAAGACTGCTTCTCTGGACTCCTCCCTCGCCCCTGGAGAGGGCAGGGGTCACAGCCAAAGGGCCACCCCTCAAGAGAGGAAACTATGTCAGATATGCACATACATTCCTGTAGTGAAATTCTGCTCATTAGGATGCTTTGTAGTTTTAGCCTTAGGCCAAGCCTGGAGACCACTGAGGGCTTCCAGTGGGTTCAAGGCACAAGGTGTGAGGTGCACTGGTGTCATCCAACCATCTGAAACACCTTCAGCCTTGAACTTCTGGTGACTCTACCCTCTGTACAACTGGGCAGGCAGGAGCACATTAACACATTAGCAAAGCAATACTTTTTACATGGAATTTTAAAGTGCACTGTCTTTTGGTTCATTTCATAAAGTCTGTACAAGTATGTCCCATTGAATATGCATGTCTAGAGGTGGGAGGGGGATTTAAGCCACCCCCTGATCGTCAATCTCTGGAGGGTCCTAGGAGAATCACCATGCAGACAAACAAGCCCCATTTGGGACCTTTTTCTAGACAGGGTTGACAGGGAAATGATATCTTAAATTCAGACGAGGCAGGAAGAAACACATGGGCGTCAATGCCAGATGTGTAGTCTTGACCATTTCTGAGCCATCAAGTGGCTCCAGGGAAATTGGAATTAATTAGGATTAATTAATTAGATTAACTAATTCAGTCCAATGGCACACACCACATGTATCCAGGCAGAGTCCAGTGACATCAGCTTCTCCGAACCTGGGGAGAGACGAATGAGCTGGAGTGCACTTCCTCCAGGGGTGGGGTAGCGTCACCTGAAAGCCACCACATTTCCTCCGTAGCCATCTCCATGGCCTCTTGATCATCCCAGTGCATCCCCTTGTAGCCCCTGTGAGCAAACACCAGCTCTAAGGTTTTCCGAGGCTCCTGGCTGCAGAACTTCCGGCGGGGCTGCAGCAGGACCATAGGAGCACCTGGAGAGGGCAGGGCAATTCTTTCTGAAGCTCCCATATCCCCTGGGCCTGCACGAGCATGGTTCATATTCGGTAGCTCACGTAAGGTTATCTGAATGTGTTCTTTCTTCAAATCCCTTATGAACAAAAAGCCCCCCTTATGTGCAAAGTAGAGGCGGTCAACGTCTGATGAGCTTCTCGTTGGAAACTCAAGAGTTGGAGTTGTCGTTCTGGCTGGGATGCTGATTTGCTGGGTGCCCCCTGGGTGAAGCCTCTTTGGGCTCCAGTTTCATCATCTCTAAAAACAGAAATCATCATACAACATACCTCCTGGGAGGAGGGCTGCACCAGGAGCCGCTGATGGAAGGTTTGGAATCCAATTTGTAACCCATTAAGGCTGTCTACAGAAACGATGTATGCACCGCCTATGCCATTGCGATTCGTATGCGAGACTCGTGTCCCAGGTCACCGTGACATATGTTGATGCTGCTCAGAGGTGGAGCGACTGGAACAAATAATGAGCTAACAATGCTTTAAATGGGTTTTTTTTTTTTAACCTCAAAGCACATTGTAAAAGCAAAAGCCTCCATTAATAAATGTTATAGCCCCGTGCTTTGCAAACATCTATACAAATCACTTGGGTCTTGTTAGAGAGCATCAGGTCTGGGGCAAGGCCTGAGGCTGTATTTCTAACCTGCTCCCAGGAGCTGCTGATGCCATTGGTCCCACCCACACTCCCAGTAGCGAGGCTCTGGCCTGTCCTTACTGTTTGTATATTAAAATGCTGCCTCTGAGTCTTCTGCCTCAAAATTTCTTTGCATCCCTCTGCTCTTGGTTCCTGGGAATTTTCAGAGCAGGACTTATTTGCTATTGTATCTCTGCAGACAGCAGTCAGGGGTCTGTGTCTTGTGTTGCCAGTTTAGGATCTGTTTCTGCATCTCACGTTAGGGTAACACTTTTCAGGTCGCTCTTTTAATATCTCATTTAAGCCCAGCTATTAAAAACAGCTTATTGCCAGTTGCACACCTGGGAAGATCACTTGAGTCCAGGAGCTTGAGATCAGCCTGGGAAACATAGTGAGACCAATCTCCATGGAGAAAGAGAGAAGGAGGGAGGGGGGAAAGCAAGAAAAAGAGAAAGAAAGAAGGATGGGAAGGAAGGAAAGAAGAGAAAAGAAGAGGAAAAGAGAAAAAAAAAAAGAGAACGAAGGGGGGGAGGGAGGGAAAAAGAAATAACAAGCCCAGTTTACTTACCAGAGAAAGCAAACTGGTTTTCTTCAAGTTTGAAGACTACTGCTCATTGTCATCAAAAAAGACTCTGTCCATCCTTTTTGAGATTTTTTTTTTAAGAGACGAGACTGAGAACACATGGAGACCAAATCAGAAAGTGCTCTGAAAGCTGTGGTAAGGTTCTTCAAGGGGGGACCCCCCCAAAATGGAATTTATTTATAAAAATTTGTGTATTGATTCTCACATGTTCAAATTTCAGTCACCTTCAAAGTACTCTCCATTTGATGTAATACACCTATCTAGATGCTTTTTTTCCTGCTCAAAACAGTCTTTAAACTCATCAATTGTGATGCTTTTTAGGACTTCTGTTGTGTTTTGTCTCACCACTTCCACATCAGCAAAATGTTTCCCTTTGAGGACTCTTTTCATCCAGGGAAACAAAAAAAAAAGTCACTGGGGACAAGATGGGTGAATAGGGAGGTTGGGACATGGGGTGGGGTGGGGCGGGGTCACGCCGTTTTTGGTCAAAAACTGCCAAACACCTATACCTGCTCAGTGTGGCCAGGTGCATGATCATGGTGGTAGAACCGGTCACCCATTTGCCACAACTCGAGATGTTTCTTCTGCAAATTGTGACACAACTTTCTCACAAAGTCCAGAGAAAAACTTTGGTTGGGCTGGGCTTGGTGGCTCAGCCTGTAATCCCAGCACTTTGGGAGGCCAAGGTAAGTGGATTGCCTGAGTCTGTGGGTTCGAGACCAGTCTGGGCAACTTGGTGAGATCTCGTCTCTACAATAAATAAAAAATTAGCCAGGTGTGATAGCGTGTGCCTACAGTTCCGGTAACTTGGAAGGCTGAGGCAGAAGGATCACCGGAGCCCAGCAGGTCGAGGCTGGGGTGGCCGTGAGTGTGCCACTGCATTCCAGCCTGGATGACGGAGTGAGACTCCAACTCAAATTAAAAAAATAAAAATAAATTTTAAAAAATTGGTTGGCTGGGCACGGTGGCTCAAGCCTGTCATCCCAGCACTTTGGGAGGCCGAGGCGAGAGGATTGCCTGAGCCCAAGGGTTCGATAACAGCCCGGGCAACTTGGTGAGACCTCGTCTCTACAGTAAAAAAATGAATCGGGTATGGCAGCACGCACCTGTAGTTCCAGCTCCTTGGAATCCTGAGGCGGAGGGATCACTGGAGCCCAGCAGATCGACACTGGGGTGGCTGTGAGTATGCCACTGCACTCCAGCCTGGGTGACGGAGTGAGACTCCAACTCAAAAAAAAAAAAACTTTGATTGACCGTTTGATCCGGAGGAATCAATTCCAAGTGTACTACAAGGGACCCGCCTTCCAAAAGATAAATCCAGTTTGGGGGGGTTCCCCCTTGCATTCTTAAGGCAATGGAAAGCTATTAAAGCCAGATTTGAGTTTAGAACTCCAGACCCCCAACCCACATTTAACACCTATTTATCAGGGACCCACTCCCTTCCATGTACTATTTTGGGGCGGGGCTACAATCACAGGCAAGACAGGCCCTGAGTGCACAGCACTTTAGGGAGGAAGATGAACGAGGCATTTCTGTGATGCCAGCCCTATCACAACTGGGAGAGTACAGGGTGCCGGGGTAGCCCGCAGCCTGGCCTGGGGTGCACAAGTGGTCTCGGATGACTTCCTGAGGGTTGTTTACATTGCCTAAAGGATGTGTGAGGGTTAGCCAGGCAAAGAGGAGCAAAGAACGTTCCTCCAAGGAAACTGAGTAGAGCACCAAGACAACAGAGAACATTGATCTGGCATGAAAAGAACGCCCATGTTCCTGGAGAAAGAAAGGGAAGGGTTGCGAAGTGAGGCCAGAGAGAGCCGCAGCAACATGTTGGGTCTTGAAGGAAATGGGAATGCAGGAAGCCACGCTCAGATGGACATTTTAGAAAGAGCACCCTGGTTTTTTCAGTATGAGTGAAATTTATTCAACCAACATATGCGGACTATCTATTCAGGGCCCTGGGCTTCAGAGTTCACGGTTTGGTGGAGGAGACAAGTGTAAGCTAATGATGACTGAGAAATGTGTAAGTCCAGCCTATGCAACAGAGCAATAACTTGTCTCTGCAAAAAAAAAAAAAAAAGGATTAGCCGGGTATGGTGGCACGTATCTCCTAGTCCTAACTGTTTGGGAGGCTGAGGCAGAGGGTTGCCTGAGCCCAGGAGGTCGATGTTGCAGTGAGCCGTGAGCCTGCCACTGCACCCCAGCCTGGCCGAGAGACACTCGAATTAAAAAAAAAAATGTGATAAGAAGTGAAGGTCTGAATAGTGAGGCACAGACTGGCTTGGACAGAGGGAGTCAGGGATCCTCCCAGAGAGGTGGCTTTTCAGCTAAGCCATAAAGATACATAGGAGTTTGTCAGGGCATTTTTGATAGACCAGCAGGCTTGTGAATAGACATGGTGTGTGAAAAGGTGTGGCCTTTCAGGCACCGGAGAGAATGTCGGAATGACTTCAGTTTTGGTTATCTCAGAGAAACAACAAGAGAGGAGATGGGAGAGAGAAGTCAAGAGAACTTTCTCACTCGTGTGTCGATATTATGATAGGAACTTGGGCTTGAGCCTATAACTTGAGGGGGAATGGCAGTCTCCTTTGAGAGTGCAAGGCTCCTTTTAGCAAAAGCCATATCTGACCAGATATGGTGACTTACGCCTGTAATCCCAGAACTTTGGGAGGTCGAGGTGAGAGGATTGCCTGAATACAGGGGTTCGAGGATAGCCTAAGCAATTTGGTGATACCGCATCTCTACAATAAATCAAAAAATTAGCTGGATATGGTGGCATGTGCCTGTGGCTCCAGTTACATGGAAGGCTGAGGTGGAAGGATCGCCTGAGCCCAGCAGGTCGAGACTGTGGTGGCCATGATTGTGCCACTGCACTCCAGCCTGGTTGACAGAGTGAGACTCTAACTCAAAAAAAAGAGGCACATCTGTGCAAAACTTGCATGTAACTTGTAACTTCAGGGATTCTAAACTCTGCACTTCAAATATTCCTATGGGCAGTGGGAAGCCATGGAAGAATTTTCTAGACAGTGAAGCCATATGATCAGATTTGCTCTTTAGAATGACCCCGGGGGAGACTGGAAGCAGGGGAATCCACTAGGAGGTTCTGGGGAGACATCAGGTCTCAAACAAGAAGGACCCAAGGACCCAGTCCATGGTGGCATTGGTCGGAATGATGGATAGAGCCCTGCGGGAAAAGTATCAGGAATGGGAAGATCCAGCACATGGTGACAAACCAGAGGGTGGACAGTGGTCCTAAATGGTGAAGGGAGAATGGTGGCGCCATTGTCCCCCAATATACATTCTTCCCTTCCTCCTTGGTAATGGAATCCCCTGCCCTTAGCTGGGCACATGGCCACCTAGAATAGAGATTCCATTTCCCTGCACCTCTTGCAGCTTGGCACAACCATGTAACTACGGTCTGGCTAATGAGACATGTGCGATGTGACGTGTGCAAACTCTGGCTCCCGCATTTAAAGGAAAGGAGAGCACATCCGGAACGTGGTGATGACCCATCTTGATCCAAGAAGATGGTGCCGGCATCCCGGGGATGGGAGGACAGCATGGTAGAAGGAGCGTAGGTCCTCCACACGTGAAGCTGGCATATCTTCTCCAGAATGCTTATCTGCGATTGACACAGGAGCAAAAAAGAAGCTTCCAGCCTGTCGAAGTCTTTGTACATTTTGGTCTCCATGGAAGAAGGAGCTGGGCCAGGGTGCTCAGCCACACATGGCAGTCTCAAGAGTCCAGTGCAACAGCTAGAGGGTCTCAGGGCGGGAAAGCTTGGGGAGACCTTCTGGAAAGAGCATCCTTTCTGTGTCTAAGCATCATGGATGTCTCCTTGTGATACCAGCCCCTGATCCACGCCCACAGTGGAATCACCCAGGCCACAGCCCTGCAGAGAAAAGCAGATTGTGTGGCTCCAGCAGATTCCTGGATATAGGCTGTGTTCCCCATGGAAGCTGGCCTTTCAGTGAGTTATTGCCAGTGAAGTGGCCCAGTGTGGGAATATGGACAGGACCACGGGGTTATCAGAGAGATCTGAATGGAGAAGCACATTGAGTGCTGGGCAGTGGCAGAGGCATATGGGGAGGGAGTAAGGAGAGGGTGAAGCTGTGAGGTGGAGTAAGTAACACTGAGGGAGAGGCAGCGTTTGCATGAGTAGAGGTCAAAACAGGTTGCAAGTATCAGCAAGAAGGAGCTGAGAGGTGGAAGAAAGATTCAGAGCAAAGAAGAAGCTTATGGAGTGGACACCCTGTCCTCCCAGCCTAGTGCCCTCCCCTCGCCAGCCCCACCTAGCACCCACGTGACTGCAGATGCCACGTTCCCGTGAGAAACCTTGGCCCCTGTCCCTCAAAGGACAGACCAACGCAACTAGGCCCATCATGCCCTCTCCTGGGAATTCTGAAGCTGGGATTCAGGAGCCAGATTTCATTTTCTTCTGGTGTTTTGGATGAAATCTGTAAAGCTCAGAAGCTGCCAGTGGCCAGGCCTAGCCTTGTGGGCTGAGGGGAAAATAGAGCTCTTCAACCATAAAGCCCGAAACCAACATGCAGAGCAAAGTCAAGACCGTCTGGCTCTTCTGGAGCAGCCTTGTTCCTTCACGGAGACCCCAGTAGGTGCCTGTCCTTGAGCTCTGGAACTACTCTGGTGTTTCTTGTCTCACTCTCCTTACGTAGTGTGGCGGGGAGCTACGAAGGCGTGGGGTCTAGAGTGGGTATCTCAGATGTTGACCGAATTCCTGCTGGAACGCTGGGCCACGTGGACTCTTAACCTGTAAACTAGGGCATAATCATTCCTCCTCTGTTCTCGTCAGCACTCACTTAGCTCAGGCCCTGTCTCTATATAGTGCTTGGCCCCTATGGCAAAGCTCGGTGTACAGGAGGGAGCTTTCCCTTTCCCCTGTCCATTTGATCCTGCTCTTAGACCTGGCCCCATAAAAATAGCATCTTACCTGCCTAGGCAACACAGCGAGACCAGGTGTCAGCGAAAAAAAAAAAAAGAAAAGCTGGGTGTGGTATTGTGCACCTGTAGTTCCATCTTCTTGGGAGGGTGAATTGGAAGGATCGCCTGAGCCCAGGAAGTCAAGGCTGCAGTGAACCATGATTATGCCACTGCCCTCTAGCCTGGGTGACAGAGTGAGACTCTGACTCAAAAAAAAAATGGCAGCTTGCCCTCACTGCCAGTACTTAGAACTGCCCAGGCATCAGTCCTAAGGGCTTTGTATGAAGTCACCTGCTTCTCACAATAGCCCAATTAGGTAGGCATCGATATTATCCCTGCTTTACATAAGAAGAAATTGGAGCACAGGGAGGTTAGGTAATTCTTCTAAGGTGACACAGCTTTGTAAACAGCAGATCTGGGATTTCAAGCCAGGAGATCAGGTTTCATGACTACACCCCCTGCCCGCAGTTTGCCTGAGCTCTTCCTGTTCCCTTGCTAGTGACCTGGGAAAGGGGTGCCTGGCAGCAGAGAGTGGACATGGCTGAGAGAACAGAGCTGCTTACAGTTCCAAATCAGTTCCTTCATGCGCTCTCCCATCTCAAAGAGAGATGGGCCTGGAACAGAGAAAACCCAGCTAGTGTTCAAGGGGTTTCTACCAGACTTCCTCTCCAACTCATCTCTACGTCGGTCCTCAGTCCATTTCTATGCTTGGAGAAGGCCCAGCAATGGCTCCTGAGTTTCTGCTCTGAAGTAAACTGAACTATTCTGTTGGATGGGGACTGGAAGAGCCTCCAGTCCTCATGCTGCCTTAGAAGTCCAGAAACGTCCTCTTGTCTTCCCAGAGAGAAAAAAGTGTCCCCCATGATCCCAGTGGTCAGATCCAGGGCAGGAACGGAGCCAAGCCTGGGCCCTGTCTCTGTTCTGTGCAGGCCTACAGAGAGGACGGGGCTGGTCTACTCTCTACCCCATGTGGGCTCAGCAGGGGAGGCCAAGCCCCCCAGAGGGGACACTGTGTTCTGCCTATGACCACAATGACCATGTGATTCTGCACTCAAATGTTAGGAGAGCCACCATGCAAACCTAAGCTGTGACCTTCTTTTGAGCTTTAATCAGTAACACTGCCTGTGGTATCTGCTTTTTCTATTGGATCCAAGCTCGGGAAATGAGAAAAGGCATGGTGGTGTACACTTTGTAGTCTCAGCTACTCAGAAGGCTGAGGCTGAAGAATCACGTGAGCCCAGGAGGTTGAGACTGCAGTGAGCCTTGACTGTGCTACTACCCTCCAGCCTAAGCGACAGAGTGAGACCTCAGCTCAAAAAAACAAAAAAGAAAAAAATCCTCCTCCCCAAGTCACACACACTCCTTGGTCAGCACACTGGTCTTGTGGATGACACCTAACTTGGACCAGCTGGGAGAAGTGGGACGGAAAAAGAGGGCAGGGGGTAACAGGGCAGATGAAGCAGGGCACTGCCAAACCCAAAGGATGCCTGAGCCTGGAGCTGCCACTGGCCCTGTCGACAGGCTTCTCAACTCAAGGGAGTGTCACACTAGAAGGTTGTTAAGTCTGTGGGTAGGCTGGTATGCTGAACTGGAGCTGTGGGTAAGATGCAAAGAAGTGCACAGAAATTTGATTGGAAAGTATAGTTTATTTAGAAAGCAGATTAGATAGTTGGGCATGGTGGCATGTGCCTGTAGTTCCAGCTACTTGGAAGGCTGAGGCAGAAGGATTGCCTGAGCCCAGCATGTCGAGGCTCCAGTGGCCATGAGCATGCTACTATACCCCTAAGTCTGGGCAACAGAGTGAGACTCCACCGAAAGAAAGAAAGAAAGAAAAAAAGAAAGAAAGAAAGAAAGAAAGAAAGAAAGAAAGGAAGGAAGGAAGGAAGGAAGGAAGGAAGGAAGGAAGGAAGGAAGGAAGGAAGGAAGGAAGAAAGAAAGAAAGAAAGAAAGAAGAGTAGATGAGAGAGAGAAGATTCACCTTCTCAGATGGAGGAGGAGGTCAGGGCTTAAAGAGAAGCATGGCCACTGCTGCTTGAGGCTGAATTCTTTTTAAACCTTTCCTTTGATGGGGACAGGTCTTTAAGGTGACTGGGTGGTGGTCTGTTTTACATCATCATTAAGGGGCAGGTAAGCACAGGTACTGACATCACGGTGATGGACAGCAGGCAGATAGGTGGGTTAGTCACATAACTGTTGTCACTTGTTTGTGTAACATAGGTCATGAAGGGCTGCTTGATTGCAGGAAGAAAAATGCTTGGAATAAAAAGTAAACAATACAAAGCAGGCTTGGGGGAGGGGGTTGTCCCAGGCCCCAGTGGGTAGGAGAGGGCCTTGCAGGAGGGGAAATGGAATGTCCAGTCTTGAGGCTCAGAGGTCTGGTCAGGCAGTCAGGTGGACTGAGATGCTGGCAAGACTTGGGGGGTGAGGGGGGAGGCACAGGTGTGCCTCCCAGGAGTCATCCAGGAGTCAGAGGGAGGCAGTCAGGAGTCCCAGGTGGGGTTCAGCCCAAGCTGCAAGGAGAGGCACAATTCAAGGCAGCAACAGATATGGAGCCACCTGGGCACCAGCCCTGACTGAAACAACCTCTACAGAATTAATATTGGGTCATGGAGTAAATGCTGCAGCTACGACTAGAAATTAACGCATATGCTGTGTTTAAGTTCACTAGCAATTACCTTCCTGTCTGACCCTGGGGAGGAGGGGAAGCTGCCATGTAAGCCAACATAAGACTGCTTGAGGAGAACAAGAAGCCATTTGGAAGACAAAAAGGGGCTTCCTTCTCCAGGACCTCCACCTCCCTCCACACCTTCCTCCAGAACTGCCTCCATAATGGCTCAAGGCCAGCAGGAAGTACCTGCCAGACAGAGGAATTGTTTTACAGACGGCCTCTGTTTGTGTAAAACCTAAGAATGGGATCTGAGATCTTTTCCAGATTTTGTACTCTGGCAGACCCGAACTCCTACCCAGGCCCAGAACACCAGGAAGTCCTCTCCCTGTCACAGAACCCCAGGAAGACAGTTTCAACAACCCCAGGGACATCATCAACCCATCAATAGCCCCTATCCCTCTTCCCACCAAGTTCTCTTCAAAAACCTTATCCTCTGAATCTTCCAGGAGGCGAATTTGAGTGGTTTCTTCCTCCCGCCTCACTTAGCTGCTTTGCAGTAGTATTAAACTCTTTCCCCACTGCAACTGATACGGAGACCCGCCATTGTCTGTCCATATTGCCACAACCCCTAGAGAAGGACATGGCAAGTATTCGAGTACTCCTGCATGTACCCACATTCCTGAGCGTTAACAAAAGGTGGGCTTCCCCTTGCCCCCTATGCACCCCAGTAAATGACTTCAAAAGAAGTCACTTCCCTGCAGACTGTGCCCAATTAACCAAGAGATGTAAATCCCCATTCACTCCTTTTCTTAGTAGTCACAGTTTTGAATAATGTAATATCAAGGTAATCCTCGTGATCTGTATAACTTTTGTATCAATTCAGTCATAAGTCTTGTGACTTGTATAACTTTTGCATATAACAATGCATGATATCTTAGGCCCTGTTAACTCCCTTCACTCTATGGCAAGCTTGATTAGCGCTTCTGCTGGGTGTTACTGACAAAAAACTATGAGATACCTCTGGTAAGTGGCGCCAGGAAATGTGGACCATAACATGCCATTATTGACAAAATGCAGCTGTAACTTAGGTTCTTTACAATGCTCTGCTAGTCACGTAGTCAGTGTATAGGTACCGACAACATTGAAGTTACAAAAGTGGACTATCAAGCTTAAAGGGGAGCAGAATCACTTTAAATAGGCCAGAAGCCCCTATCTGCTCCCTGGATTCAAATTCAGAAATATACCTCTTTTGACCAGTTCCCTGCCCCTTTGATTTATTGGTATCAAGAGAGAGCAGCCGAGTGTTACTCAGACCATAACATAATGACTGCATCAGTTTTGGTTTTTCTGGGCAGCAGGTATAAGAACCTGGTTCGGCTGTAACACAGGCAGGCACAATTTGGGCTTTAAAATCCAGCCCAACAGGGACCAGACACGGGAACCAAGAGCAGCTTAACTGGTGCTGAGCTGAATCTTGAAGCCTGAAAAGGGAGCAGTCCACCCAGCACAAGTGTGGAAGAAGCATGTCAGGAAAGGAGGCCAGACAGAAAAGGGCATGGGTGCCATTCAGCAGTGGATGGCTTCAGTGCCTGAGGGGTTGCAATAATCTTGCAAATGATTGTTTGCTGATAACTCTCTCTGTTAGTGTGCTTAGCATTTACATACTAATTTGTTAGGAGTCTGACCTTGGCAGGTTTCAAGGACACTCCTGCCCTGCTAGACCCATGTGTTCTGCAGAATCAGCCCATTCTCCTTGAGTTCCTCTGGGCTTCCCCCTTCCTCTGGGCAGGTGGGGGAGAAGGAAGCAGAGTGGATGGGGATGGCACTGGTATCTGGCTTCTTAGAAGTCTTGAGAGTGTGCCAGGTGGCTCTTTAGAATGTGGGCCAGTCTGTACTATGTCCCCAGATTTAGGGCTAGAACCATAATTCCAAGGCAAAATCCCACTCAATATCCTGTTACGCCTATTATATCAATTCTCCCAGCAACCCTCGAAGATGTAAAGCCATGCATCCTATAAATACTGGAGCTGGGTTTTACAGAGATTCACATGTATATCCAGGTTAAAGGCCACACTCTCATCGGTTGTGGCTGCACTGTCACCAGCTGTGAGGAGATTGTCTGGATATTGCTTCTTTCCCCCACATCTGGTTTATTTCTGTCCCTTTCCCAGGGAGCAACCTCTGGCCGAGGCTGGTCTCTGCAGGATATGCACATATTCCCAGTAGTAAGTCATGGAATGTCATGGATGCAGGTAACTATTAATCAATGTGATTGTAAACACTGTGTAGGAATTTGAATCATTCACTTGCATGACTATAAAACTGTTTGCTGTGCTGTCTCAAGCAAACTCCTCACCAACCTGCTGCCATGGGTGCCCTCTCATACGTGTAATAAACCAATGCAGGACCTCCAGGTGACTTCTTTGGAAGAGGTGAACATTACACGCGGGCTCTCTCAGATTTGGGACTACCACGTTACACCAGCCTTAATCACTTCAAATTAACTTTCTCTGGACCATCTCTCACGGACTGACCTACAGAAAGCTCAAATACTGCGTATCCCAAACCAGCTTCAACAGCTCAGCCCTGGGACCCCTAAAGCCAACTCTGCTTCCAGTATTTCCCCTCCCAGTCACCCAGTTAGAAGTCTGGTTGTCATCCCTGTGACCTTCTAAAATCACCAGGAGAGCTTCTCATTTAAGTGCTAAATACTATTTGATGATTTCAGGTCTTTGTCCCCACCCTCAAGGTCATTGCCAATACCCTCTACTGTTCCAGGCCCCCAGGGCACCTGGGACATCCCAACAGTCTTCTCTAAGGTACCTCCCATCCAGTCCTTCCCCCTTCCCTAATCCATCCTCCACAGAGCCATCTCCATGACCTTCCTGACCTGAATGGCCCTCCCAAGTCGGCGCTTCCACATAGCCACTGAGCTGCTCAGAGTTCCTGTGGTCCAGGGGTTACTGGCATCAGCCTCTCCCTGGGGGGGCGGGGCTTCAGATTCCTGGCCCTCAGTGCAGACTTCCTGAATTAGATGCTGACTTTTCGGAAGTTCCATAGGTGTGCAGTTTAATGAGCAAGATCTGCTGTCTCACAGACCACCTTGAGAGCAGCGCTTCTGGAAGTTTGGTGTACCTACAAATTGCCTGGAGTCTTGTTAAAACACAGATTCTGATTCTCTAGGTCTGGGTGGGGCCTGAGATTCTGTATTTCCAACAAGTTTCCAGGTGCTACTGAGCAGGGCCTCTACTTTGAGACACAAGGGGAAGGACATACAAATAGGAAATGGTGGTTGTCTCTGAGCAGGTGGTGGGGAAGGGGGGAAGGAGCAGGAAGGAGACCTTCTACTGTGTGCTGTTTGGGACCACAGGAATTTCTTTTTTTTTTGAGTCGGAGTCTTACTCTGGCCCCAGGCTGGAGTGCAGTGGCACGCTCATGGCCACCACAGCCTAGACCTGCTGGGCTCAGGCACTCCTTCCACCTCAGTCTTCTAAGTAGCTGGAACCTACAGGTGCGTACCACCATGCCTGGCTAATTTCTTGATTTATTGTAGAGATGAGGTCTCGCCAAGTTGCCCAGGCTGGTCTTGGATCCCTGAGCTCAGATAATTTTTTCACTTCGGTATTTTTATATCCTTTGCTGGGTGGTAGTTCAGTAAAGTCTAATTCTAGGTCTTCAAAGGGTCTTTGTCCAGTTCTTTGTATTCCCGGTGACTGAGAAGGTCCTTGTTCGGCATTATTGTGAACACATGTCTGACATCTCCGGGTTACCTTTCCGCAAAGCATGGGGAGTCTGGCCATATAGTAACACCAGTTCGCTAAGGTTTCTAATGCCATTTTTCCCATATGGGTGTTCTCATGAAGTTGTTGTACCAGGGGATGGGCCAGGTAGTTTGGGACAAAGGGCCGTCCGTCGGGGAGAAGCCAACATTCATCTGAGCCCTTGGTACCCTTTTCCCTTTTTATCCAGTTTTCTTCTTCCTGGGCATAACTTGGGCATTTGGGCAGGACTAAGATCATCAAAATTTTGCCAGGAGGGGCCTGAGGGGTCTGTCATGGCTGCCCGTTTGGTCTCCATGTCTGCCCTTTGGTTTCCTTTGATTATGGTTCCCTTTCCCTTTGGTGTCCTCAGCAGTGGATGACTGCAATGGCCGTGGGATCCCAGACTGCTTCTAGGAGGCGTAGGATCTCAGCTTGATTTCTGATAGCTTTTTATCCTGAGGTGAGGAGGCCTCTTTCTTTAAAGAGGGCTCCGTGTATATGGAAGGTGGCAAAGGCATATCTTGAGTCTGTGTAGATATTTACCTTCTGTCCTCTGCTTAATTCTAGGGTCCTTATTAAAGCCATTAGCTCTGCCTATTGAGCTGACCATCCCATTGGAAAGGCCCTTGATTCTATTACTTCTTTTTCTGTTATGACCGCACATCCCGCCAAACACTTTCCATTTGACAGGAAACTGCTTCCATCAGTGTAGAGGACACAGTCCGGAGAAGGCAAAGGCTGATCTGTGAGATCTGGGTGGCTCGAGTAGATCTCACCTGTTGTTTCAATACAGTCATGGTCCAGGGGTCTTGGTTCAGCAGGTAAGAAAGTGGCTGGATTTAAAGTTCTGACAGTCTCTAGGTGCACCCGGGGGTTTCCGCACAGAAGACCTTGGTAGCGGCTCATGCATGGATTGGTGAGCCAATGGTGCCATAGGTGGTCCATTAGGGTCGTGACTACATGACAGACTTTGGTGTTCAGGATTTGTCCCATGGTAAGTTTGTCTGCCTCTCAGCTAAGAGAGCCATGGCAGCTAGGGCCCGCAGGCAGGGTGGCCATCCAGCCACCACTGGGTCCATCTGTTTGGACAGATAAACCACAGGTCGTTGCCAGAGTCCTATGATCTAGGTTAGAACCCCCAGGGCGATTCCCTTTTTCTCATGAATGAAGAGATTAAATTCTCGAGTTACCTCAGGGAGTCTCAAGGCAGGGGCTTCTAATAAAGCCTTCTTAAGGGTAAGAAAGGCTTCTTGTTGCCATTGCCCCCATTGGAATGGCTCCTTTTCTTCCCCTTTTGTGGCTTCATAGAGGGGTTTGACTAGTAATGAGTAATTAGGGATCCAGATGCGACAGAAACTGGCGGCCCCAGAAACTCTCGGATTTGCCTTCAGGTCTTCGGGGTTGGAAGGGCCCAAATTACCTTTTTCCATTCAGACCCCAAGGCCCGAGGCCCTTTTGAGATTGGAAACCCCAAGTACTTGACTGTTTTTTCACAAATCTGGGCCTTTTTAAGAGACACCTTGTATCCAGCTCGCTGGAGTAGGTCTAGCAGTGTCTCTGTTTCCTTAGTGCAGTCCTCCAAGGTTGTGCTTGCCAGGAGGAGAGCATCCACATATTATAGGAGTGTACATTTGAAATCTGCACTTGGGGAGTGTGTCAGATCCTCTGCTAAGGCCTCTCCAAATATGGGGGGTTCTTGAACCCCTGGGGCAACCAGGTTCAAGTTAATTGCTTCTTTCAGCTGGTGGTGGGGTTTTTCCATTCAAAGGCAAACATGGGCTGACTTACGGGTGCCAGACAAATGCAGAAGAAAGCATCCTTCAGATCCAGACAGGGGTACCATTGGGCCTCTGCAGGTATGAGGCCTAGGAGGGCATACAGGTTAGGGAACACCAGATGGATGGTTGTTGTGGTTTGGTTGATGGCCCGCAGGTCCTGGACAGGTTGGTAGTCATTGGTGCCTGGTTTTTTTTCATAGGCAACACAGGAGTGTTCCATGAAGATTGGCACTTTTGGAGCAGCCCAAATTTTAGTAGTCTTTGAAGGTGAACTTGGATGCCAATCTTGGTTTCCCAAGATAAGGGATATTGTCAGACCCTTATCAGGTGAGCACTGGGCAGCACGTTGACTATTACTGGTAGATGGTTGACGGCTAGCCCGGGTGGGTTCTTCTCAGCCCAGACTCCAGGGAAGCGGGAGCTCCATGTTTCCAGGGCTGGGATGATATTCGTGGAAGGCTGGGCATGGAGTCTCCATTCTTCCTCCTAGGGAATTGTGATGGACAAAATTAAGGAGGTGTCCTTTGGGGGTCCCAGCCACATGGGTCCCAACAGTTCAAGATGGGTAGGACCATCAGCCAAGCAGGTGATCTGAACCCCCAGCTTGGACATCAAGACCCTTCCCATCAAGGGTACCAGACATTCTGGGACATACAGGAAATCATGTTTTACCTAGTGTTCCCCTATGATGCAGTTGTGGGTTTCACAAAAAGAGCATTTGATTTGGGCTCTTGTAGCCTCCATGATTTTTGTTTTTCTTTTTGACAGGGGCCCCAGTGATTTGGTTACAACTGAATGCTCAGCTCTGCTGTCCACCATAAAGTCCACTGATTGGCCCCCAACCTTCATTTTGACCATGGGCTCATGAGGGCCTAAGTTGATTGAGCCCCGTCTGTCTCAGTCTGAATCAATGTCAACTAGCTTGATAAAGCTGGTATCAGAGGGTTCCATCTTGTACAGGGCAGTGTTCATCTCTGTTCCTTGATTTTTCTTTTCTTCTGTCTGAGGTCTATCAGGGTAGTCCTTCTTCCAGTGTCCAATTTTCTTGCAATATGCACACTGACCCCATTGTAAGGGGATGCAGGTCCTGGGCTTTGCTTTTGCTTGCCTTGATTTGAATTCTGCTGGCCAACCTAGGGCTGCAGCAAGGAGAGCTGCCTTTTGCCTCATTCTCTGGCTGGCCTTCTTGTCGGCCTCCCTCTTTGCAGTTTGTTCTTGGCTTACGAAGACCTTGTTGGTTATCTCTAGTAGCTGGTGCTGTTCATTCTGGCAAACGCTTCATACTTCTGTAGATTTTTTTGGATGTCACCCTGTGCTTGGCCCTGAAAGTGGCATTCACTATGAGCTGATTCTCAGGGTCTCAGTGTCCAAGGGGGTATATATAACCAGAATACCTCACAAATTCTCTCATAAAAGTCCGAGGGACTTTCATCTGGCTTTTGGAGGACCTTGGTAGTCTTGGACATACTGATGGGCTTCTTAGCTCCTGCTTCTAATCCTTCCAGGAGGGTCTGTCAATAGTTTTCTAGGTTAGCCCTCTCATCCTCCAAGTTTGGGTTCCAATGTGTATCCTCCTTTAGGAAAGTGCCCCTTATCCAGATCTCAGGATCTAATTAGCCTCCCAGGACACATCCTGCCATCAATTTCTGGGCTTTTGTCATTACTTGTCGCTGCTCCTCAGTACTGATAAAGTTTAGGAGGAGATGGCGACAGTATTCCCAAGTGGGAAGATGAGTCTGACAGACGATCTCAACTAAGCCAATTATGGCCTGGGTTTTTTCCAAGAAAGAAGGGATATGATGTTTCCAATTTAGCAAGTCTGTGCTAGCAAACGGCTGGTAATAGAACATTGACTGTCCACCCTGGACATTGCCTACTTGTGTCACTTGTTGGGGGCCTCTGATCTCATGCAGGAGCATTTGGAGTGCAGACCACTGGCTTGAGGCTCTGCAGGTGGTGGTGTGCCTGACAGCGGAAGGGAGGGTGCTCTGGTATTACCCGTGGTGAAGCGGGGGCCTATGGTATCAGTGGTGTGATATAGGGGAGCAGTAGCAACAGAGGTTCGTCATCTGGGTCTCCCTGGATGATTGGCAGACTTTTGGTTTGGTCTTGGTTTTGATTCTTTGGTTGAAGTGGAGCCTTAGCTAGGAAAATTCTACTCTGTCCCTGCCTGTCAGCGCAAAATCTTATCTAAGGGGGCTGAGTTAATGCAATCTGCAGCCAGGAATCTATAAATGGGAACTGATTTGGGTGGCCTGACTCCCCAGTTACCATGCAGTACACAGCCTTTATCTTGGTTACATCCAGAGTTCCCTCTGGAGGCCAGTCCTTGGTTAACATTGGCCATCCTATTGTGAAGAGAGTTTTCAGTTCTTTTGGAGACATTTTAATACCATAGTCTCCTACATAACCTTTCCTGAAGTTTTTGATCATGCAATCTAAGAGAGTGGGCTTTGAGAGGGACCCTCCCATGGCGTGCCTCCCACTGTGTCAGTGTTGCAGAACAAAAGTTAAAAACCTCCTGAACAGGCATGGTTCAGGACACCGCTCACGTCGCCAACCTGGCCACTTCCCCAAAGGAAATTTAAGACACCTCTTAGCAATTAGTGGGCTTGAGGCTCTGCATGTAACCAAGATAAAGGCTGTGTACCGCATGGTAACCGGGGAGTCAGGCCACCCAAATCAGTTCTCATTTATAGATTCCTGGCTGCAGATTGCATTAGCTCAGCAATTTGTGGGTTGGTATAAACCCCCAACCTGGACCAGCCCTACCATGGGGCTTGGGCTGCCTTTTGATGTATGAGGTCATCGGGGTACCACAGGTTAGGGCTCAGTCACACTCCATAGCCTAAAGGCTGTGGAGCCACATCACTTTCACTTTCTTTCTTTCAAATGCAGATGAACCTCCCCAGAGAGTCTATCTGAGCAGTTACAGTAACTGCTGGGAGGTGATCAGGATTCCATTACCGCCATTCAGTGGCCCCGACAGACTGGGCACCCTGGGGTGTCTACTGGTTCCTGGAATTCTGGTCACTTGGTTCACTCTCTCTATTGGTCCACCAAGCAGAGTACAGTCTGATGGTCCAGGTTCCTGCTCATGGAGTCTGGATCCTGGACAACTAACCAGGAGGCATGCCTTTCTCATCGTTGGGCCACTTCCAGCCCACAACTGAGTCCAGAAGCAGTGGTGGCTCAAAGGGCCTGACTAATCTGTGGGTGCAGTGAGGCTTCCCAATCAATGTGCCAAAAATGTTACAGCAACTGCAGCAGCTCACTGGGAACAGGAATGAATGCACTCAGAACAGGCACCGGAGACCGAGAGGAGAATCAAAGGTGTTTATTCCAGAAGTGTCAGGTGGAGTGGCTTCCCAAAACCTGAGCCCCGACCCTCAGTTTCAAGCAACTTTTATAGAGCTTTTTGTGGGTACAACATACATGAGTCTGCCATTGGTGAATTTACAGTTTTAAATTTAGGACCAGGAACAGTTACTTCCACAACAAGCATCGAAGCAAACATCTTTATGGGCATTTCCATATCAGGTGCAGTACAGTGTGTTTACAGAGGTACAGACTGTGGTTAAGGGAAATGGCATGCAGCTGCTTACTTAAGGTAAGACCCTTGAGGTCAGCTTTCCTGCTTAATTCCTGTTTCTCTATCTCACTAGCACCTGACCTGCTCTAGATCATGACTGCTTGGAGCTCCTTTGCACAAGCCAGTTTCTCACTTACATGCTGTATTCGTCTGCCAGGGCTGCGATAACAAATTGCCATGGACCGGGTGGCTTAAACAGCAGAATTTATCATCTCACAGTTCTGGAGGCTGCAAGTCCATCATCAAGGTGTCAGCAGGGTTGGTTCCTTCTGGGGGCTGTGAGGGAAACTCTGTTCCAGGCCTCTCTCCAAGCTTCTGTCAGCCCCAGGCATTCCTTGCCTTGTGGCAGCATAACACTGATCTCTGCCTCCATTTTCCCTCTGTGAGCTGTGTCCAGTCTTTGTGCCCCAATTCCTCGCTTTTCCCTTTTCTTTTCTCCATGACAGGCTAACGTTGAAGAGAAACTTACAGTAGCTTGACATTACTGCAACATCCAAGCCTGTAATCAATGGGCTTGCACTGTGTCTGTTTTTTATTTTGTTTTCCTAATTCATTTATCAACATTGTTAGGTTGGTGGCATGATTAAAGCAAAGTTTTGCACAGAGAGTACATCAGAAAAAAAATTTATTCACTTCCCCAAGAGAGGAGAAGGGGCCAGACACTAAGAACAGCACGGCCTGAATGCTGAAGGTTAGGGGTATTATAAAGTTTGTTTTTAGGAGACTGGGAACGGAAGTTGTGTGTCTTACAAAGAGCATTCCTGTGGAACGTGACTGTGGGGGTTTGCCTTTGCCATTGCCATGGCAATTAGCAGTTCTGGATGCCAGTGGCCTGAGTTTCGGGTAATCAACCATGTAGGCAGGCAGACTGGACCAGGGTCTGTGAGACAAATTCTTAAGGCACAAATGTTAACCTTAGCACATCCTTCGATCTAGAGAGCCAAAATATACTTAGCTGGGGGTGTGTTGTTTGTGGGTGAGATGGCAGGAGGGCTGGCGCCATCATGACTGTCCATTTCTCTTATTTCAGAGACCAGATTTATGGGTGGCTGGGTCATGTAGACAAGGGGCTGGGCTGGCAGCTAGCAAGAAAATTCTTGAAAAGTAGATGTTAACAAAAACTCACCAGGGGCCTGGGCAACTGGTTATTTGTCTAGTTAATGATAGCTGTATCTTGTCAATAATGACATTTATACCTCACAATTTATGGGTGCCAGTTACTGGGGGTAGCTCACAGTTTTTACTTATCAGTAACTGCAGGCAGAGGAATCAATCAAACTCACCACAGCACAAGGGAGTTAACAGAGCCTGTTATAAAGTAAAACATTATTCAATATAGCAGTTATGACAAGACCAAAGTATGAGCCAATGGCGAGATCACCTGCCCTCAAAATGGCCGAGGTAACTCCATCTTAGCTTGGACCTTTCAGAAGCAGTGGGTTGAATGGTAGCTCTCAAAAAGGTATGCCCTAATCGAATTCCCCAGAACCTGCGAATGTGACCTTATTTGAAAAGGGGTCTTCGCGGATGTAATCAAGGATCTCAAGATGACTATCCAGGTGGACCCTAAATCCAGTGTCAATTGTCCTCATGAGGGACACAGAGAGGACAGATACATAGAGAAGAGAAGGGTACGTGAAACACAGGCAGAGTTGGAGTGAAGCACCACAAGCCAAGGAATACCTAGAGCTACAAGAAATTGGAAAACTTACCAGGCACCGTGGCTCACATCTGTAACCCCAGCAATTTGGGAGACTGAGGCAAGAGGACTGCCTGAGCCCAGGGGTTTGAGGACAGCCTGGGCAACATGGCAAGACTTTATCCCTACAATAAATAAAAAATTTAGTTGGACATGGTGGCATGTGCCTGTAGCCCCAGCTACCCAGGAGGCTGAGGCAGAAGGATCGCCTAAACCCAGCAGGTCAAGGCTGCAGTAATCATGAGTGTGCCAGAACCCTCCAGCCTGGGTGACAGAGTGAGACTCTGACTCAATAAAACCCCCAAAAGTTCAGCTACCCACAATCTTTGTAAATGGAATGATGTTTTTAATACCCTGGGAGAGGTCACTATTAAAAAGAAATTTGCAGCAAACCTCTAAAATGAAGGAAACATTCCCTGCTTTTGTTTTTTCATCTAGTTGACTTCTGTTTAACAAACTCTGCTATTCAAAAAAATCCCAGTCAGTATTTTCCACTGAATGTGTGCTACTCAGGCAGTAAGGTGAAATTTTATCGCCCAATAACAAAACAACAGCGACAGCAATTCCCTAATAACTAATAACTTATCTGTTAATTGTGAATAAGAGGAAAGACGTATGGGTAAAGAGCCCTTTTTTTTTTTTTTTTTTTTTTTTTTTTTTTGAGTTGGAGTCTCACTCTTGTCGCCCAGGCTGGAATGCAGTGGCACGCTCCCGGCCACCGCAGCCTCGACCTGCTGGGCTTGTGCAATCCTTCCGCCTCAGCCTTCCAAGTAGCTGGAACTACAGACGCACGCCACTGTACCCGGCTAGTTTTTGTGATTTATTGTAGAGATGAGGTCTCGCCAAGTTACCCAGGCTGGTCTTGAACCCCTGGGCTCAGGCAATCCTCTCGCCTTGGTCTCCCAAAGTGCTGGGATTATAGGCTGAGCCACCATGCCTGACCAAAGAGCTCGTTCTCTCCAGAACTTCCTTCCCATTGACGCTACCACCTACTTAGGTTTACTATTAGGACTGAGGGAACCCTCTGGAGGAGTCTTCACCAACATTCTCACTTCTTGTTTTCTTTCCCTCCTCTACCACCTGTGGTCTTGACCTGCGACTTCCTGTATCTTAGTGCAGCTCTCTCTTGGCTTCTGTGGCAACGCTCGCTGGTTCTACTCTCCCAGATCTCCACCTCAGATTCCTCTCTTTGAATCGCTTTAAAAAGTTTCACTTTGGGAGTCCGAGGATAGAGGATCACTTGAGACCACGAGTTTGAGTCCAGCCCCGGCAACGCAGTGAGACTCGACTAAACAAAAAAAAATTTTTAAATTAGCTGGGCATGGTGGTGCATGCCTATAGTTCCAGCTACTCAGGAGACTGAGGTGGGAGGACCCCTTGAGTCAAGGAGTCTGAAGCTGCAGTGAGCTATGATCACCCCGCAGTACTCCAGCCTGGGCAACAGAGGAAGATCCTGCCTCTTAAAAAAAAAAGAAGAAAAAGTTCGTTTGCTTTTCTTTTTTCTTTTTTTGAGTTGGAGTCTTACTCTGTTGCCCCAACTGGAGTGCAGTGGCCGCTCCTGGCCACCGCAGCCTTGACCTGCTGGGCTCCAGCGATCCTTCTGCCTCAGCCTTCCGAGTAGCCGGAACTACAGGCATGCGCTACCACGCCCGGCTGATTTTTGATTTATTGTAGAGATGAGGGCTCGCCAAGTTGCCCAGGCGGGTCTCGAACCCGCAGACTCAGGCAATTCACTCACCTCGGCCTCCCAAGGCGTGGGATTACAGGCTGAGCCACCAAGCCCAACTTCATTTGCTTTTCTTCTGGGCTCTCCTCCACTTTACAACCCTCAGGACTTCTAGGATTCGTTTCATTCAAACAACTTCCACACCCACTTCTCAGCCCTGACTTCTTGGAGCGCCAGTTCCTCCCACCTGACTCTGAGTACTGATCCTTTCTTTCTTTTTTTTTTTTTTTTGAGTTGGAGTCTCACTCTGTCACTCAGGCTAGAGTGCTGCTGGGCTCTGACGATCCTTCCGCCTCAGCCTTCCAAGTAGCCAGAACTATAGGTGCACGTTACCATGCCTGGCTAATTTTTGATTTATTGTAGAGTCGAGGTCTCGCCAAGTTGCCGGTGCTCCAACCCGTGGGCTCAGGCAATCCCCTTGCCTCAGCCTTCCAAAATGCTGGGATTACAGGCTGAACCACTGAGCCACCGAGCCTGGCCTGAGTAATGATCTTGAAGGAGTATCCTGCCCACTGTATCTGACACCAGGTGCTGGCATTGCCAAACCCTTCTGAGCTCACGGCATCCTGCCCTAGATAACACCCATCACTAGCTCCCATCACCTACAGAAGCTCTCTGATCTCCAGCTTTGTATTCAAGATCCAACGTGGACTGCTTTCTTCCCCCTCAATGCCCACCAGCGTCCTTCTTATCCTCCAACTGGATAGCACCTCTACTTTTTCCTGGCCTCTGATCATTTGCTTATGTTGAGTGCCCTCCTCATGTGATCTTTTCATGACTTATGTCTGTGTGGCCAGATCTCCCGCAGGTTCTTCTCTAGTGTTTTCCACACAAGGTGCCACATACCTTCACAGGTAATTAAGTCCTAAAAGGCCATCACCAGTGGCCGTGGCATCCTGGAAAGCCAACAGGTGGCGCAGTGGAGCCCACGGCCAAAAATCTCAGGAAATTTCAGTCATTAACTGCCATTACAGAAAAAAACACACAAAGACTCACCTATTTCAAGAAGTTAGAAAAACAATCAAATAAACCCAAAGAAAGTAATAAAGTTAAAATCAGAAGTTAATGATTTTAAAAGCACAAAATTGAATTTATAAATCTAAAAGCTGGGCCCGTCACCGTGGCTTACACCTATTATCCCCGCACTTTCGGAGGTTGAGGTGGGAGGACTGCTTGAGTGCGAGAGTTAAAGGCCAGCCTAGGTAACATAGTGAGACCTCATCTCTACTAAAAAATTTTTAAAAATTAGCTGGGTATGGTGGTGCATGCCTGTAGTCCCAGCTACTCAGGAGGCTGAGGCAGAAAGATCACTGAGCCCTGGAGGTCGAGGCTGCTATGAGCTGTGATGGTGTCACTGCACTCCAACCTGAACAACAGAATAAGACCTTGACCCCCCTCCCAAAAAAATCTAAAAGCCAGATTACTAAACAGTATGGGTGTTAGTAGCTAAACAAAGCAAGAAAAAAAAGTGAAAATACAAAAATAAAAATGATAAAGGAAAACTTGCCCCCTATACAGAGGAAATATAACATACCGCCATAATCTACAAAATTTGTAACCCCCCAAAAAATTGATGATCTTCTGTGAAAATACATAATTAACAAAATCAGAATGGAAAGAGAGAGAAAGCCTAGAGTGTGGAGGATTCTGTTAATGCACTGCTAGTGGAGGAACATGAGGGCCAATGAGGCCAGCATCAGTTTGGTCAACTGGGTAAACCTCACCGAGGAAGAACATCTCAGAATGAGATAACCACGAGAAAGCTGAGTAGCCAGCTGAAAAACATCTGCTACTGGTTCTGTGATAGAGAGCCCTCAATTGTTGCTGTTGAAACCAAACCCCGCCGGGCTCGGTGGCTCAGCCTGTAATCCCGCGCCTTTGGGAGGCTGAGGTGAGTGGATGGCCTGAGCCCGCGGGTTCGAGACCCGCCTGGGCAGGCGAGACCTCATCTCTACAATAAAATCAAAAAATCAGCCGGGCGTGGTAGCGAGCGCCTGTAATTCCGGCTACTCGGAAGGCTGAGGCGGAAGGATCGCCGGAGCCCAGCAGGTGGAGGCTGCGGTGGCCGGGAGCGGCCCCTGCACTCCAGTCTGGGGACAGTGAGACTCCAACTCAAAAAAAAAAAAAAAAAAGAAAGAAAGAAACCAAACCCCATAACCCACCAGCTACTTTACAAACCTCCCTCTGGCTGGCCCACAAGTGGCTTACAGTCAAGGTCAAACATCAACCAATCAGAACAACCTCAATTTCATGGCAGGGATACAAGTGCATGATGGGAATCCTAAAACTCCCCCTAACCAGAGAGAGGGTCAAACTGCTGTCCTGCCTGTTGTACGCTTCACAGTGCATCTTCCCTTTAATAAATTTCTTTGGTAGGATTGACAGTGGTGGGAAACTATGGGGGATGGAGAGGGGCAGGGAGCTGGGATTAACCGTAGTCGAGATCTGCCTGGGGAAGTGGGGGCCCAGCTCATCAACAAGGGTACCTTCACAAGGAACATTTGTATACCTACCCCTTAACTGTACCCCACAATTTTAAACTACATTAAAAAAATTTAATACTTCAAAATAAATTTGATGAAATGAAAAAAAAATCTCTTTGTTAATTCATAACTGTTGTTCTGGTGAATATTTCCACTCCTACAGCCCAGCCTGCCACACACGGCATAAGAAAATAAATAACATGGAGAAAATTAAGAAAGCTGTCCTAAAAAAACCCAGACTCAGATCATTTCAAATGTGAATCTTTCACATGTTAAAAGAACAGATATTTATGATGCTGCTTAAATCGTTTAAGAGCACAGAGAAATAAAAGAAGTATCTTAATTCATTTTATAAAATCAACAAATCACTAATCTAAGAACCTAATAATGACAAGACTGCAAACCAATTTTATTTGCTGTAAGGTACTGTGTGGACTTAGCCTCTTTCCCCCTATATCTGTTTTCTTCTCCTTCCCCCAGGGTGGGATTTTTGGCCAAGGCTGGTCTTTGCAGGATATGCATATTCCTGACAATCAGTCATGGGGTGCAGGTGATGGAGCCACACTGAAAGAAGCCTAAGTGTGACCCTTAATCAACGTCATTGTAAACACCATATAGCAATTTGAATAATTAGCGTGCTTGATTATGAAACTGCATGCTGTGGCCAGGCGCAGTGCTCATGCCTGTAATCCAACACCTAGGGAGGGCGAGGCGAGAGGATTGCCTGAGCCCAGGAGTTCCAGACCAGCCTGGGCAACATGGCAAGAACTGTCAATTAAAAAAAAAATTAGCCCGGTGTGAGGGCACACAACTGTAGTTCCAGTTATTTGGAAGACTAATGCAGAAGGATCACGTGAGCTCAGTAGGTCGAGGCTGTTGTCGCTGTGAGCTTTTCACTGCACTCCAGCCTGGGTGACAAGAATGAGACTCCAACTCTAAATAAATAAATAAATAACTGCTTTCTGTATTATCCTGAGGCGTGAATTCTTCATTGACTGGCCACCACTGGTGCCTCCCATAAGTTCCAATAAATCACTACCTTTCCTGCTGGACTCCCGGGTGACTTCTTTGGAATAGGTAACATTCATTACACGCAAGCCCTCTCAGATTTAGGGTTACCACGTTACACTTGTAAAAAGAAAAAGAAAACAAGTTTTAAAAAATAAGAAATATATAGCAACCATATTTAAATTATATCAAATTGAACTAGCAGTACATTAAAAGAATACTACACCAAGACCAGGTGACATTCATGAGTTCATTCCAGAAACTGAGGTTCTTTTTTTTAAAGAGACAGAGTCTCATGTTGTCACCCACGCTGGAGTACAATGGTGTGATCATGGTTCACAGCCTCAAATTATTGGGCTCAAGTGATCCTCCTGCCTCAGCCTCCTGAGTAGCTGGGTCTATAGCCTCAGGCCACTACACCTAGCTAATATTTTTATTTTTTGTAGAGACAGCGTCCGTCTATGTGGTCTTGAAATCCTGGCCTTGAGTTATCCTTCTGCCTCAGCCCCCGCAAAGCACTGGGATTACAGGCGTAATCCACCTTGCTCAGCCCAAGGATGGTTTTATATTAAGAAATTTTGTAATGCAGGTTATTAAATGTCAAAAGAGAGAAACTATACGATGACCTTTATTAATGTTGAAAGTGCATTTAATAAAGTTTCTATATCCATTCCTGATAAACCTCCATCATAGCCCACTCACACTTTGACAACAATATATAAGGCTGGGGTGTCTTAAGCAATAGACATTTATTTGCTCACTGTTCTGGAGGCTGTAAGTTGAAAATAGGGTGCCAGCGTGGTCAGCCTCTGGGCTTCTTCCTGACTTGCAGGTGACTGTCTCCTGCTCGTTTGCTCCCACGGCCTTCGGTGTGTGCTCATGACGGCAGGGCTCTCTCTTTTCCTCTTCTTATGGGAATAATTTGCCATGAGGCCCTCACTCTCATTACCTAATCTAAACCTAATTACCTCTCTAAGGCCCCACCTCCAAATACCGTGACGTTAAGGGTTAGGACTACACCCTGTGAATTTTGAGGGAACACAAACATTCAGTCCATAACAGCCTCTTAGTAAATATATCAGGGGAATTCCTTATGCTAATGATAAGTAAATATATCCCAAAGGCCACGCCATGTAGATATGATGTCCCTGAAGGTCTACAGATAGTGCAGGAGAGCCCATGTGATGCTAAAACACTGGAAACATTTCTGATAAAATCAGACACAAGGCCGGGCATGATGGCTCAGCTTGTCATCCCAGCACTTTGGAAGGCTGAGGCGAGAGGATTGCCTGAGCCCAGAGGGTTGAGACCAGCCTGGGCAGCTTGTTGAGACCTCGTCTGTACAATAAATCACACACACACACACACACACACACACACACACACACACACACACACGAAAAAAAAAACTAGCCGGACCAGGCGTGGTGGTGTGTGTCTGTAGTTCCAACTACTTGGAAGACTGAGGTGAAAAGATCGTCTGAGTCCAGCAGGTCGATGTTGCGGTGCCCGGGAGCGTGCCACTGCACTCCAGTCTGGGAGACAGAGTGGGATTCCAACTCAAAAAAAAGAAAAAAAATCAGACACAAGAGGGTGCCTGATATTACCATTATTATTGCATATTATTCTAGAAATTTTTGCCAGGGCAATTAGCCAAAAAGTGAATTAAAATGTATAATTAATATTTGCAAAACTGTCATTAGTCACAGACTATATGATCACATATCCTAAAAATTCAGAAACAGTTTAAAACCACCAGAAAAACAAAAAGATTATTTTGAAAATTAATATTGAAAGGAGTATTTCATTAAAAATAATTTCTGGCTGGGTGTGGTGGCTCAAGCCTGTAATCCCAGCACTTTGGGAGGTTGAGGCAAAAGGATTGCCTGTGTCCAGGGTTGCGAGACCAGTCTGGGCAACACGGTGAGAACTCGTTTCTACAATAAATTAAAAAAAATAATAACTGGGTGTGGTTCTAGCTACCTGGAAGGCTGAGGTGGAAGGATCGCCAGAGCCCAACAGGTTGACGCTGGGGTGGCCGTGAGCGTGCCACTGCACTCCAGCCTAGGCAACAGAGTGAGACTCCCTCAAAATAAAAATAAAAATAATTTCTGCTTAAGAAGACTTTCCAGGTCAAGATGGTAGATTGGGCACATTCTAAAACACCATCTTCCATACTTAATACACAGGAATATTAAATAAAGTATTTTTTTTAATAATTGAATATTAAAAAAATTTTTTTAGTCTGGGTCTCACTGTGTCACCCAGGCTGGAGTGCAATGGCATGCTCATAGCTCACCGCAGCCTCAAACTCCTGGGCTCAAGCGATCTTCCCACCTCAGCCTCCCAAGTAGCTGGGATTACGGGTGCACCTGGCCTAAAATATTTTATGAATACTTGTCTCAAGAGCGAGAAAAGGAACTCCATAGATATCAGGTGCATGGAGCAGGAGCTGGAGTGGCTCAGCCCATGAAAGGACCAGGGACGATACATGCTGTAGGAGCTTGGGTTAAAGTGCCCACGGGCTTGGTATTTGATGTCAGGGTGTGGGGCCTGCATTCTCAAGGTGGCAAAATCCAAGCCAATCTCCTAACAAAAATGTATATGGCATCAGGAGCCCAAAATAGGACTTGGACAGAGACACAACAGAGGAATTACCCCTCAGAGGGACCTTACAACCCAAGTCACTGAGGAGAAAACTTTTAAAAATGCTTTTATTTAAATAACTGTCAGGGGACCGGGTGCAGTGGCTCAAGCCTGTAATCCCAGCACTTTAGGAGGCCGAGGCGAAAGGATTGCCTGAGCTCAGGGGTTCGAGACCACCCTGAGCAACTTGGCGAGACCTTGTCTCTACAATAAATCAAAAATTAGCCGGGTGTGGTGGTGCATGCCTGTAGTTCCGGCTCCTTGGAAGTCTGAGGCGGAAGGATCGCTGGAGCCCAGCACGTCGAGGCTGCGGTGGCTGGGAGTGTGCCACTGCACTCCAGCCTGGACAACGGAGTGAAACACCAACTTAAAAGCAAATAAATAAATAAATAGCTGTAGGGGATACGAATGACTTTGGGTTACATGGCTGCATCACAGAATGGAGAAGAAGTCTGGGCTTTAAGTGTGCCCACCACCCCCACTTCTGCACATGGTGCCCAAGAGATGATATTTCATTCCTCCACCCCTCCCCCTCTCGCCCCCTCCTGAGTCCCCAATGTCCTTTATGCCATTCTCTATGCCTTTGCAAATCTTCAGTTTAACTCCCATTTATAAGTGAGAACATGCAGCGTTTGGTTTTTTATGTGGGTTAGTTCACTTGGAATGTTCTCCCATTCCATCTACATTGCTGCAAAAGACATTTTTCATTCTTTTTTATTGCTGAATAATATTCCATAGTTCCATGGTGTGTGTGTGTGTGTGTGTGTGTGTGTGTGTGTGTGTGTGTGTGTATCACATTTTCATGAACCACTGATCAGTTGATGGGTATTTAGGTTGATTTGCATTTTTGCAGTTGTGAATTCTGCCGCAATGAACATATGAGTGCAGGTGTCTTTTATGTATAACAAACCTCTGTTCCTTTGGGTAGATACCTAGTAATGAGATTGCTGGATCGAATGGTAGATCTGCTTTTAGTTCTTTGAAAAATCTCCATGCTGATTTCCATGGAGGTTATACTAATTTGCATTCCCACCAACAGCGTTCCCTTTTCATTGCATCTGTGCTCCCATCTATTTTTTTTTTTTTCTTTTTTTGAGTTGGAGTCTCACTCTGTTGCCCAGGCTGGAGTACAGTGGCATGCCGCTCTGTTCATATTGCTTGCCCACTTTTTAATGGGGTTATTTGCTTTTTTTCTTAGTGATTTGTCTGAGTTCATTGTAGATTCTGGATATTAGGCCTTTGTCAGATGTATAGCTTGTAAATATCTTCTCCCATTTTGTAGGTTGCCTGTTTGCTGTTGATTATTTGGTTGTGCAGAAGGTTTTCAGTTCCATTAAGTCCCACTTATTTATTTTTGTTTTTGTTGCATTTTCTTTTGAGTCGGAGTCCTACTCTGTCGCCCAGACTGGAGGGCAGTGGCATACTTCCCGCCAACGCAGCCTCGACCCGCTGGGCTCCTGCAGTCCCTCTGCCTCAACCTTCCAAGTAGCTGGAACTACAGGCGCGCGCTACCACACCTGGCTAATTAATTTTTGATTTACTGTAGAGACGAGGTCTCGCCAAGTTGCCTGGGCAGGTCTGAAACCCGTGGGCTCAGGCAATCCACTCGCCTTGGTCTCCCAAAGTGCTGGGAGGACAGGCTGAGCCACTGAGCCCAGCCTGCATTTTCTTTTAACCATAACTTTAGCCACAAATTCCCTTCATGTTGATTGTTACCTGGTTGTGCGTTCTCTCTCTCTCTCTCTGTCTCTGTCTCTCTCTGTCTGTTCCCCCCTCCCTCTCTGATGTTGGTGTTCTATAAACTGTGAGCTTTAGGATTTCCAGCGTTTTTCTACTGGGGTATTTTGACCTTTTGCTTCAATATTTAAAACACCTTAGAGTATGTCTTGAATAGCTAGTTGAGTGGTGACAAATTCCCCTGAGACTCCACTGTGCCACTTTTTTTTTTTTTTGAGCTAATCTGATTTTGGTTTCTTTGAGATAGAATCAAGGCTGAGCAGGGAGATGAGGAGAGAGCGACAGAGACATGGGGAAGCCGGAAGAGGATCACATGGTCCACTCATGGGTCAAAGACAAAGTAGTTGCCTAACAAAACTAGGCACGCCCCAAAACCTCATACATTTGTGTGTGTGTGTGTGTGTGTGTGTGTGTGTGTGTGTGTGTGTGTGTGTGTGTTAATATGGAATTTGGAGAAATCAGATTGGGAGTGCAGGTGAGAGTCTGGACTTTCCACTTTTAGGATTTACTTTTTAAGAGCTTGTCAAGGAAACTGATAGCTGTCAATGTCAGACCCTCTTTGGCTAGAAGCCTTTGGGTGGGGCCGCTTGATTCTCCCCTTCAGCAACTTGCCAGGTTGGGGCCAGTCCTGGCTTCAGACAATATTTAAAACCCTCCAGCCCATATTCTGCTGTCTATAAGGGACTGTCAATCTTCCAGTTCTCAGCAATGTGGCCCTTCAATTACTTAGTGCCTGCCTGGGGTCTGGCCTTAAAAAGAGTGAAAAGCGCTGTGCTATCTTAGGCGTTAACTTAGCCTTGGGAATCAGAGACTACTTCCTGGAGGAGGTGGCAGCTAACAGCCAAGTGGAAGGAGGTTTCAGGAGAGGATGTGAAGGACTGTGAAGGTAATGGGAGCTGCATGTGCACACAGTTCATACAGAGAACTACAGTGCAGAGAGGTTAGCCAGGGACATGGAACGAAACGGGTTGGATTGCTGGGTGCGATGGCTCACGCCTGTAATTCTAGCACTTTTGGAGGCGGAGGCAAGAGAGAGGATTGCCTGATACCAGCTTGGAAAACTTGACCAGACCTCATCTCTACAGTAAATAAAAAAATTAGCCGGGTGTGGTGGCATGCGCCTGTGGTTCTAGCTACTTGGAAGGCTGAAGCAGAAGGATCGCTTGAGCCTAGCAGGTTGAGGCTGCGGTGACCATGAGCATGCCAAAGCACTCCAGCCTAGGCAGCAGAGTGAGACTCTGGCTAAATTAAAAAAAAAAAAAGAAAGAAAGAAAAGAAATTAGTCAGAGTTTCTTTAAAATCTTTGTTGACTTGACTTTTAAACATTTTTGGATGTCTCTTGAGCACATACAATTTTTTAAATTAAAATTTTCCTAATTAGAATGTATCTATTTTCACAGCAGAGGCTTATACAGTCTAGAGAGACATAATGGGGGGCCAGCCATGTTCAAATTGGGAATCAGATGGGCACAAACAGATAACACTTAATTTCCCTGAAGACCCATCAGCTTTCTAACCCTGGTGCCAGAGCTCTTGTACAACTATAAAATGGAAACAGGCTTAAATCTGAATCACAAAAGAAGCTGCAAAGTCAAAGAAATTAAAATGCATTAATGTAACCCTCCCCACGAAGTTGTTTTTGCTGGAGTTTAATAGTTGCTCACAGCTTGACTGTGGTCCTAACCACTCCAGAATAGGCTCTTTTGAATGTTGCCAGCCTTTTGGAGACCCGTTCCTCGCAGGGCGTTTCTCTCTTGAAATCAACAGGCAGACTTCTTTACCCCAGCTTGCCAAGACAGGCAGCTCCGACACTGGGGCCAGTGACCTAGAACATGCTTATTTAGCATTTCTTCTCATCCTCTCCAAATTCAAGCACACAAACTGTTCCTGGGAATATGTGAATGCCTCCAAAATCCATTGTTTGAAAACTTCTCAGAGGTGAGAGGATTGCCTGAGCCCAGGGGTTCAAGACCAGTCTGGACAACTTGATGAGACCTCCCCATCTATACAATAAATTAAAAAATTAGCCGGGCTTGGGGTCGTGTGCCTGTGGTTCCAGCTACCTGGAAAGCTGGGGCGGAAGGATCTGCAGATTGAGGCTGTGGTGGCCATGCCACTGCACTACAGCCTGGGCGACAGAGTGAGAATCCTACTCAAAAAAAAAAAAAAAAGAAAGAAAGAAAAGACAAAAAGAAAACGCCTGAGTTTTGCTAGCAAATTGTCAAGAAAGTAACACAGCAACAACCTGATGCAAGAGGTGTATGTCTCAAAAGCCAAAAACAAGATGCTGACTGGGTCACCAGGTAAGGTAGTGAACTGGAAAGCTCCGCCCACAGTCCCCTCCAGCCCCAAGCCCTGCCCACCTCTGCAGGCCTTCGGAAGCAGAAGACTCTGTGTTCTGAGAAGAGCCAGGATGCACAGAGGGAGACCCCGACTCAAAAACAAAAAAGCAGACAGACAGCCTCTTTATCACTGCCCTGCCCGCTGTCTCCTTGTACTCAATAAATCTGTTTTTTAAAAAAAGACCTGAAGGATGCTAGGAGTGAGCCTGACAAAAGCAGGAAGAAGGGCTTCCACGTAGAAAGACTAGCCAGGAAAACGCAGAGGAAAGAGGACTCGATTCATGAAGATAATTCCCGTTCCTCCAATATGACTGAGGCTTAGAGATCTCATTTCAAAATTCCTATTTCTGACTTTTCCATTTTCTTTGATAGTTTGCAGACAATTAGCTTTTTATATGGGACTCTCCCCTAAGCAGGCTGCAAAACTCCAGGCTGTTAAGGACTGTGACATCCATCTCTCCTTTCACTACCATAATGAAGGATGATACCCAGGGTCTGAAATCTTTATGCCGAGGGAGACAGTCCTTGACCTCATAGAGTTCACGGTCTTAGTCAGAAAACCAGACAGTAAAGAAGGAATGTTGGGTTTACATAAAAGGGGAAATGCTGTGTTCTCTAAAAGCCTACAGAAAGGATTGAGGAGTCTCTGGTTGCTTTATTTTTTTTGAGTCGGAGTCTCACTCCATCGCCCAGGCTGGAGCACAGTGGCACGATCACGGTTCATTGCAGCCTCGGCCTCCTGGGCTCAGACAATCCTCCTGCCTCAGCCTCCCGAGTAGCTGGGACACAAGCAGGCGATACCACGCCTGGTTCATTTTTTAATTTTTAATTTTGTAGCAATGAGGTCTCACTATGTTGCTTAGGCTGGTCTCAAACTCCTGGGCTCAGGCAATCCTCCCTGCTCGGCCTCTCAAAGTGCTAGGATTACAGGTGTGAGCCACTGCGCCCAGCTTCCTTCAGGACTTGATTGAGATGATCACCTCCCTTAAGAAATCTTTGACTCTCTAGATTCTGCAAGGTTACGTGGAGCAATTAATTTTGAGAATGGATGCAAACCAGCCAATGATGCTCAGATGCAAATAATCTGTTGAGCTGCAGGTACTCTCTCTCTTATATGTCACTGTGAAGACAAGGACACCAATGCAGATTGGGAGCTTATATTATAAGTCCCTAGGATGTTTCTATTTCTTTAAAACCTTGTGGCAGGTGGAATGTAAAATGGTCCAGTCATTATGGAATCAATAAGGAAGTTCCTCAAAAAGCTAAAAATAAAATTAGTACATGATCCAGCAACTCTACTTTGGGTCAAGAATTCAGGGAGATATTTACACACCCATGTTCATTGCAGCATTATTCACAATAGCCAAGAGGTGGAAATGATATAAAAGTCCACCTACAGATGAATGCGTGAAGATGTGGTATACAAGAGAAAATTATGCAGCCTTTTAAAAAGATCCTGTTGGCCGGGCCCGGTGGCTCAAGCCTGTAATCCCAGCAATTTGGGAGGCCGAGGTAAGAGGATTGCCTGAGCCCATGGGTTCAAGATCAGCCTGTGCAACTTGGTGAGACCTCATCTCTACAGTAAATCAAAAAATTAGCCAGGTGTGGTGGTGTATGCCTGTAGTTCCAGCTTTACTTGGAAGGTTGAGGGGAAGGATTACCTGAGCCCAGCAGATAGAGGCTGCGGTGGCCGTGAGCATGCCACTGCACTCCAGTCTGGGCGACAGAGTGAGACTCCAACTCATAAAGTAAAATAAAATAAAATATTCTGTTGGCCGGGTCCGGTAGCTCAAGCCTGTAATTCCAGCAATTTGGGAGGCTGAGACGAGAGGACTGCCTCAGCTCAGGTGTTCAAGACCAGCCTGAGAAACATGATGAGACCTCATCTGTATGGTAAATAAAAAATTAGCCAGGCATTGTGGCACATCCCTGTAGTTCTAGCTCTTGAAAGGCTGAGGAGGAAGTGTCGCCTGAGTCCAGCAGTTTGAGGCTGCGGTGGCCGTGAGCGTGTCACTGCACTTCAACCTGGGTGACAGAGTAAGACTCCAACTCAAAAAAAAAAAAAAAAAAAAAAAGATCCTGTCACATGTTCAAGGATGTGAAATAAGCCAGTCACAAAAGTACTGCATGATTCTACTCATATGAGGTTTCTAGAGTAGTCAAAAAATCATAGATGAGGCCGGGCCCATTGGCTCACGTAATTCCAACACTTAGGGAGGCCAAGGTGGGAGGATACCTTGATCATGAGAGTTTGAGACCAGCCTGGGCAACATAGTGAAACCTCATCTCCGCAAAAAAAAAATTTTTTTAATTATTTGGGCTGGGCTCGGTGGCTCAGCCTGTAATCCCGTGCCTTTGGGAAGCTAAGGTGAGTGGATTGCCTAAGCCTGCGGGTTTGAGACCTGCCTGGGCAGCGAGACCACATCTCTACAATAAATCAAAAATTAGCTGGGTGTGGTAGCGCACGCCTGTAGTTCCGGCTACTCGGAAGGCTGAGGCAGAAGGATCGCTGGAGCCCAGTGGGTCGAGGCTGTGGTGGCCGGGAGCGGCCACTACACTCCAGTCTGGGCGACAGAGTGAGACTCCAACTCAAAAAAATGAATAAATAAATAAAAATAAAAAATTATCTGGGCATGGTGGCGCATGCCTGTAGTCTCAGCTATTTGGGAGGCTGAGGTGGGAGGACTGCCTAAACCCAACAGGTTGAGACTGAGGTGAGCCATGATTATTCCCCTGCACTCCAGCCTGGGTGACTCAGATACACACACACACACACACACACACACACACACACACACACACACACACAATCATAGATGAGTCTTAAAGTCAGCTGATTAAAAACAAAAAAATCATAGAAGCAGAAAGTAGTAAAGTAATTGCTGGGGGAAGGAAGAAGGGAACACTTGTGTTTAATGGGCAGAGTTTCAATTTTGCCAGATGAAAACGTCGTAGAGGTCTGCTGTATAATAATAGCTTAAGATGGTAAATTTAACATGATGTGATTGCAACCACAATTAAAAATAAAATAAAAACACCTGCAGACAGGGTACTAAAATACAAATAATGGAAGTCTGAAAAATTGATGGACGATTTTTTATTTAAGATCATTTATATTGCTGTCTACTTGTGTAAATTTGGGCAAGGTAAGTAGCCTGTATGCCTTTTCACTTCCTCGCCTATAAAATGGAGGATAATCGCACAGATGTTTGTGATAATTAAAAGAGACTGTGAGTGCAGGAAAAGCAGCAGGTGTCTACCTCGCAGTGCGAGCTCAGTCGTCATCACCTGCCCCCTCCAAGTCCCCGCTAGGCTGTCCCATGTGCTCAGCCGATTCTAATGATGAAACAACCCAAATAACCAATCATAGCAGGGTGGGCACACACACAGTAGGGCATGCAATGGATTTAAAGTCATGCTTTCTATTCCACACATCCAGTAAACAAAATTTACAGATGAGGAAAGGAAAGTTTTGCTCTGATCAAATGCAACAGAGCCACTTATACGATTTTTTATAAAAAGAAGGGCATTGTTGTATCAAATCCACAGCCTTCTAAGTCATAAGGGTAACAGTAACTCTGAATCTCACATACCTCGTTCCATACCAAAAGGTTGGGAGATGAGGGGAAGCCTGGCTGTGGGTCACATAGCAGATCTGTCACGTGGCAGTGTCGGGACTCTCTGCAAGATAGCGTAATGGAAGATGAACTGTCTTTATTTTTCATCTATTTATTTTTGAGTCAGGTTCTCACTCTGTCACCCAGGTTGAAGTGCAGTGACACAATTATGGTTCGCCACAGCCTCGACTTCCTGGGCTCAGATGGTTCTTCCGCCTCAACCTTCCAAAAAGCTGGGACTACAGGCACATGCCACCACGCCCAACTAATTTTTCTATTTTTTTGTAGAGACAGGGTCTTGCTGTGTTCCCCAAGCTGGTCCCAAACTCCTGAACTCAAGCAATTCTCCTGTCTTGGCCTCCAAGGAGTACAGGTGTGAGCCACTGGGCCTGGCTGTTTTTATTTTAATCTGCTTAAAGCTGTGTGATTTTTATGGCTCCCCCTCAAAAAAATTGGAGCACATGCCTCCTTCACTCTCATTATACCACTATTCTGTGAGGGTCTTAGTCAATTTTCCTTTTAATAGCTTGAAATCTCTTTAACACTTACAATACTTTTAATTATTTTATTACTTTCTCTCTTGGAAAAAAATGGAAATGACACATTTCAGGAAAATAGATCGATGGAATAGAATAGAGGACTTGGAAACTGATTTTTTAGAGAGAGTTGGAAATACAGACTTACTACGTGGCAATAAATATAATTTGATTTCCACCTTACACCTTACAAGAAATGGCTTCTGGGTGGATTAGAGACCAGGAAGTGAAAAACCAAAAGGCAAAGGCATGCTCAGAGTTGATGAGTGGGGAGCAACTGGAACTCTCACCCATTGCTGGTGGGAATGCCAAATGTGACAAAATGTGACAGCTACCCCAGAAGACAGTTCCGCGTACAAGTAACCACACAGAGCTGACCGTACAAGCCATCAATCCCACTGGTGGTATATATCCAAGTGATTTCTACTAAAAAATAGACAATAGACAAAGATAGCAAATAGTTAATAAACTAGGAGGAGAGTATTTGTGTTGTAGAAAAACAGTTCGGGATTATCATCCACATATGCAAGCAACTTCTGCAAATTAATAATAAAAAGAGATTTTTGAAATTGATAAAAGAACAAAAGGAATGAATCAGGAATTCACAGAGGGGAAACCCTGAATAAATGGGCTGGGTTGGTTCGCATTCACCTAGGTCCCTAAGGCAACTGGATAAGGTGTGTGTGTGTGTGTGTGTGTGTGTGTGTGTGTGTGTGTGTGTGTGTGTGTGTACGCACGCATGCGCACATATATATATATGAGTTTAGGTCACCTGTCAATCAGATTGGAGTGTAGTGGCACAATCATGGCTCACCCCTGCCTCGACTTCCTGGGCTTAGGAGATCCTTCTGCCTCAGCCCCCTGAGTAGCTGGGACTATAAGTGCACACCACTATGCCCGGCTTATTTTTTTTCTTATTTTGTTTTGTAGAGGTGCCGTCTGACTATATTGCCCAGGCTGGTCTTGAACTCCTGGACTCACACAATCCTCCCACCTCAGCCTCCCAAAGTGTTGGGATCATAGGCGTGAGCCACTACATCTGGCTGAGGACAAAGATGTCATAAGTAGCACTGTTTGAGGCAGTAAGAAGTTGGAGGCAGCTTGAGTATCTATTGCTAGATACGCTGATAAATAAAATATGGTGAATGCATTCTGTGACATTCTCTGAAGCAGTTAGAAACAATGAGTTATACCTGCATGACAACCTCCACTGATCTTTTTAAAATCATTTTAAGTATAAACCATACAAAAATCTAAAGCATAATGTCATTTACACAAATTAAGAACACAATCGTCCACAAAATAATGCATTTTAGAAGAAGCACATATGTCTGAGGATTTAAATGCCACTTGGTAGAGTGGGCGAATGCTGGGGGAGGGAAAATATCAGTGAAATCAGGGAAAATCAAGAGAGGGGTCCTGTGCAGACTTGATGACCAAGCTGCAGGGCTGGAGAAATATCAGCCTGTCTACTTTCTCCACTGGACATTCTTGTCCTTTCTCTTAGCCTTGAAAAATTACTCATACTCAAATCAATACATTTGAGTAGACGTTTTATGAGTATAAGATTTCTGAGTATAAAATTTTATTTAAGCATAAGTTACTTATACTCAAATAAATCCCACCAGAAAAGAGGGTGTCTTGACTTTGTGTAAATATGCCAATGTAGGCATCCATGCTCGAGGCCACCGCAGCGGCGCAGGCTGCTCCAAATAGTCGCTTCAATAAATCATCGTCAGCAGATTCCCTGGCTTGACTTCCTCTAATCACCCACCCACCAACATCTCTAGTGATTAGTCTAAGGGACAACAGTGCTTCAGAGAGGAACTGTGTCCATGATCATGGGATTCGTTTCCAGGGCTGCCATAGCCAAGTACCACAAACTAGGTGGCTTCAAACAACAGGAGTGTCTTCTCTCAGTTCTGAAGGTAGACGTCTGAGGTCAGGTATTGGCAGGATCCTTTCTGTATCCTGGATCCCAGAATCCTTTCTGGGCTCTTCTAGCTTCTTCTGGTTGCTTGGCTTCTACATGCATCATGCTAATATTCACACAGCCTTCTCCAGGGTGTATAAGGACACCCAACCAGTTGAGGCGCCACCCTCATCCAGTATGATCCCATCCTGATTTACCCACTTACATCTGCAGACTTTAAATAAGGTCACATCCTGAGGTTCTGGGTAGATTCAACCCAGGACAACCCCTGCTCTCCCTTTAGTTGTCCGAGAGGTTTCCCAGGGCAGAGTGTGGAGAGGCACCTTGTCCACAACTCCATCTGTCATCTGTCAGCTTTCACAGTATAAATGTCCCCACTCTACACCTTCCCTCTGCACGCCAAACCACCCAGGAGGGGTTGAGTCATGTCACCACCTCCCAGGCCACCTCTCTTGTCTTTTGCTTCCAGCTATTAGAGGAAATCACCCCTCTTTGTAGCATTTCCAGTAAATATCCTCCCATGGCCAATTTCATGCACCAATTGTAATCCCACCTACTTGGGAGGCTGAGGCAGAAGGACCACCTGAACTCAAGAGGTAGAGGCTGTGGTGAGCTGTGATCGTGCCACTGCACTCCGACTTGGGTGACAGAATGGGAACCTGACTCAAAACAAACAAACAAAAACAAAAGACCTATATCAATATTGATTTTCTGACTTTTATATAGTACTACCCATATTAAAATGGTATCATTTGGGGAAGTGGGGTGCAAGGAGATTCAGGGACACTATTTCTGCAATTTCCTGTGGGCTTGCATTATTTCACAAGGGTTTAAAAAAAACTGGGAAAAAATTATGTAAGCCACTCAAAACAAAGCAATGCCGCACAGTAGAAAGATAATGAGGCAGTAACGATATCGCCATCTTCCCAACCCAAATGCAAATAATAGCCTTCTGTGGCGCACGCACCTATAACAATGACAGGGCAACCAGACTCACTCTTGTTCTGCAGGCCAGGAGGCAGGGGATTCCCATCAATCAGGAATTCTTTGGGGCCAAATGTCACCTCATGGAGTCTTTGCAAAAAGCCCGCGAAGAAGTAACCTACTAACAGACTCAAGAAACTGAGACTCAAGAGAAGTTAGGAACTTGCCTGCGGCCAAGTAGTGGAATCCAAGCCAGGTGTTCTGAGAGGCCAAGGCATTTAAGGTGGCAACCATTTTGCAGGTCTTTAAGGCTGGAGCTGGAAGGACTGAAGTGAGGAAGGAGAGGCTGGACAGAGGATAATTTCAACTGAATATATGAAATGAGTCCTAGTAGCAAAAGCCATAAAATGACTAGGTCACTAATACCTCCTGTCCTCAATCTCTGATTAGTCATCCATTGCAAAATGGTTCTTTTTATTCTCTATGGATGGGTCTATGCAATAAAATGTATGTGATTAGACTATATATGGCAAAGTACTTCAGAAAACATAAAATATTTTAAAAGAAGCAAATGAAGCATACGGCATTCAAAGGAAAAAGACTTTAATATAAAGATTCAAGAGCCACATCATGATAAATGGTTACATTTGTGAAACATCCTTATCTTGGTGAGTTCAGCTTTTGCCTTTTTTTCTGTTTTAACAAATCTTGACAACTTTCCCTTGTACTTTCCTATTACTTTCTCCTCATCTTTTCTTGCGACACTGACAGATTTTCCCCTCTCTCCCTGGTAGTATAGAAAGTTTACTCCTATACAAGCTAGGATGGCTACCTTTAAACTTAATTATACATTTTTAAAGACTAGTCAATTTTTATTTTTTTGAGGTGGAGTCTCACTCTGTCACCCAAGCTGGAGTGCAGAGCCATGCTCACGGCCACCGCAGCCTCGACCTGCTGGGCTCAGACGATCCTTCCGCCTCAGACTTCCAAGTCGCTGGAACCACAGGCTTGCACCATCCTGCGTGGCTAATTATTTATTTATTTATTGTAAAGATGAGGTCTCGAAGCTGTGAGCTCAGACAATCCTCTCACCTCAGCCTCCCAAAGTGCTGGGATTATAGGCGTGAGCCACCATGCCCGGCTTCTCTGATATTATTAACAATACTTTTTCTATCATTTTCTTCTGTTTCCTGTATTAAATCTGCTTCTTTGGACGTTATCTCTTCTGTTTGCAGAGTCTTGTGTCTTTCTTCCTCTGTTTTCCTAAAAAGTTTGATGATTCCTGACGAGGTACTCAAATCTGTACACGTATGCTTTTTATGCTTATTGTTATAACTCATCTCTAGTGATTTGAGTTAGAGGCCAAACAGAAGTTCGGCCAGAGTGTCCCAAGTTCTTGATTTCTGGACAGAGCTGTTTCTTCTTCAGGCTGGGCATTGAGCATTTCACTACCTACTTCTTCTCAGAGTCCCACACCAAAGTATGACTCAAAGCTAAGTCCTGCTCCTCACATGGTGTAAGAATCTCTCCTCCCTCCTTCTCCTCTTCCTCCAACACTGAGGCCTCTCCTTCCTCGAGCCTGGAAAGCTCTCCTCCCTCCGTCTCCTCCAACTCTGAGACCCCTTCTCTCTCTCTCTCTCTCCAGCCCCGAGGCCTCGTCTCCCTCCTCCTCCATCCCTGATGCCTCTTCATGCAGCTCCTTTAACTCTGAAGCTTCTTCCTCCTCCCACTTGAGAGTTTCTTTTCCCTTCCACTCTGAAGACTCTTCCTCTCGAATTTCCAAGTTCTTTACCTCCCTTGGCTTAAAACTTTTTTTGTGTGTGTGTCGAAGTCTCATTCTGTAGCCCAGGCTGGAGTGCAGTGTCACGCTCACGGCCACCACAGCCTCGATCTACTGGGCTCCGGCAATCCTTCCACCTCAGCCTTTTGAGTCGCTGGAATGACAGGCGCGCGCTACCACAACTGGCTCATTTTTTGATTTATTATAGAGATGAGGTCTTGCCAAGTTGCCCAGGCTGGTCTTGAACCCTTGGGCTCAGGCAATCCTCTTGCCTCCACCTCCCAAAGTGCTGGGATTATAGGTGTGAGTCACCATGCCCAGCTAACAGCTTTAAATAAATAGAAAGTTCAAGCCATTATGGGTTGTCCCTCCAGCTCTATACTTTGGGTCTATTAGTGTTTTACTCTGAAAGTTAAAAAAAAAAAAAGGAGAGAGAGAAGAAAAATTAGTTATCTCTTTAAATCATGTGTCTTTTAAAGAGTTAAAACTTGTACTTTACTCCCTAAATTTAATATGGTTATCATTTTGACAATTAGAAAATATCTTGGTCATTGCCAGAGCCATGGCCAGAACGTCGCCACCACTGCCTTGCTAAGCTATGGTGGGGCCATGTGTTCTTTGAGCTATGGCCAAGTCATGTTTTCTTAATCTTTGGTGCCCTCCCTTACCTTGGGGAGGTGAATCACCTCTTTCTCTCTCTCTCTCTAATTTACTTTCTTTTTCTTTTTCTTTTCTTTTTCTTTTTTTTTTTTTGAGTTGGAGTCTCACTCTGTCGCCCAGACTGGAGTGCAGAGGCTACTTCCGGCCACCGCAGCCTGGACCTGCTGGGCTCCGGCGATCCTTCCACCTCAGCCTTTCAAG
>NW_007251765.1:346878-362785 GCF_000164805.1 Carlito syrichta
GGTCTCGAACCCACGGGCTCAGGCAGTCCACTCACCTTGGCCTCCCAAAGTGCTGGGATTACAGGCTGAGCCACCGAGCCCGGCCTCTAATTTACTTTCTAAATAAACTATGGTTTTTTTTCTTGTTTTTTAAGAAAGAAAAGTTTATTTAAAAGTAAATTAGAGAGAGAAGGGAAAAAGAGAGAAGATTCACCTTCCCAAGGTGGGGGAGGGGGCCAAAGCCAGGAAGCATGGTGACAGCCATGGCTCAAAGAGCGCATGGCCACACCAGACTCTAGCAAGGCAATGGTCCTAAGCTATATTTTCTAATCTTAAAAAAAAGTGTCTTGAAAATTGCTTAAATATGAATTGTTTTTGAAGGCCTATGTCTCCAAACAACCCAAGTTCCTTTATGATCATCCTAACACATTTGCAGGTTCTTGTATAATATTTGCAGCAAATTACCATAAGGTCACACATCTATTTTGTTCCTTCTATATCTCTTAACACTTAGCACTTTGTATGTAACTAACTCTCAGTGACTGTCTTAATAAATTGTCTGCTTATTACACATAGACTCTAAGATAAACAGACATTGTAAGCTGGGTTAATTTTGTAATCTCCTTTAGGGAGAGCATCAAACAAACAAACAAAAAATCCCCAAACTCACATTTACCTTTCCTCAAAGACAGAAGCAAATTAAAAAAACAAAAACAGGCCGAGTGCAGTGGCTTATGCTTATAATCCCAGTATTTTAGGAGACCAAGATGAGAGGATTGCCTCCGCCCACAGGTTCAAGAACAGCCTGGGCAACTTGGTGAGACCTCGTCTCTACAGTAAATCAAAAAATTAGCCGGATGTGGTGGTGTGTACCTGTAGTTCTAGCTACTTGGAAGACTGAGGTGGAAGGATCACTGGAGCCCAGCATGTCGGAGCCCAGCAGGTCAAGGCTGCGGTGACCGTGAGGGTGCCACTGCACTCCAGTCTGGGTGACAGATTGAGACTCTGACTCAAAAAACAAAAAACACATGATACTCTAGTGGTATCACCTCAAAGGCAAGCGGGTTTTGCCTAGGAATACGGGCTCAATTCAAGATTGTGTTCAAATCCTGGCCTGGCATCCATGTTCGGTACCCGTGCCTCAATTTTCCTCCTAAAACAGGGTCCAAAAAAAAACAATGATAGCACTATGTCAGATTCTTGTGAGGGTCAAATCAAGCAACCAAGGCACTGAGCTGAAGACAACGTCTGCAATATAAATTTTGGCTTTTATTCCTTGAAGCCACTCATTTGGTCTTGAGTTTTCAATGCAACATTTCCTGTTAGAATAGACCCCACATCTTTATAATAAAAATTTAAAAAAAAAATAAAGAATAGACTTTTTCCCATTTGTGATGTCTGATTGCTATTTGACCTCAATCTTCCCCACCTCCAGGCCAGGTCAAGTGCCTTGTCTGCGTAAACCTTGAAAGCAGCTCATTTCTAAGGTTAAATACTGATTCTTAAAGAATGTGCTGATCCAAGCGTACCAAGATTCTCATTTTGCACAGAAACGTTGGAAGGGCTGGGGGAAAGATACTCATTTGAACGTCTGTCAGAAATGTTGGCTTAAGAACACAGACCTCAGGCCGGGCACATTGGCTCACACCTGTAAACCCAGCACTTTGGGAGGCTGAGGTGAGAGGACTGCCTGAGCCCACCGGTCTGAGACCAGCCTGGGCAACTTGGCGAGACCTTGTCTCTACAATAAATCAAAAAATTAGCCAGGCATGGTGGCATGTGCCTGTAGTTCCAGCTACTTGGAGGGCTGAAGTGGAAGGATAGCCTGAGTCCAGCAGGTAAGACTGCGGTGGCCGGGAGCATGCCACAACGTTCCAGCCTGGGCAACAGAGTAAGAGATTCCAACTCTAAAAAAAAAAAAAAAAAGAACACAGACCTCGACTTCTGGTTCAAGACAATGAATTATATAAATGCATTTAACTCCCTCTTTTCTTGAAACCCAACTAAAATGTTAACAGAGTCATAGAAGAAAGTCACAGGAACAAAAGAAAAGGGACAGATGGCGAGAGCACACAATTTTGGAAGCTGGAAAGCATAGGACAAGTGTCACAAGCTTCCGTAGGCTCAGGACACTTACAACAGCGAAAAACAAAAGTGAAAAATTAACCACAGAACGACTAAAAACTAGGGAATTAGCTGTACCTTTAAAAGTAGAACTGGGCCAGGAGCAGTGCCACAAGCCTGTCATCTCAGCACTTTGGGAGGCCGAAGTGTGGTGATTGCCTGAGTCCACGGGTTTGAGAACAGCCTGGGTAACTTGGTGAGACTTCATCTCTACAATAAATAATTTTAAAAAAATACCTGGGTGTGGCAGCGCGTACCTGTAATTCTGGCTACTTGGGAGACGGAGGCAGAAGGATTGCCTGAGTCCAGTAGGTTGATGCTGGGGTGGCCATGAATGTGCCACTATACTCCAGCCTGGGCGACAAAGTGAGACTCAACTCAAAAAAAATAAATAAATAAAAAGTAGAACCGAAGCATATTTCGTTGAGTCATTAAAGTGCAAATGGACAGCTGCCTTTCCCCACCCTCAGAGGATTGAGGGGCCTACTGGAGGGAGAAAAAGAAGACTTCTATTCCTAAAAGGGTAAGTAACTAACTGGTAGACCAACCTCATGCCATACACCACCGATTTCCAGTGGGTAGAGAAAAGCCAAAATATGTAAAACTGTACAAAAAGATTGTTAACATAACTGCATTAAAACTGAGAACTTTTTTGTTGTAGACACAGGATCTCATTACGTTGTCCAGGCTGATCTCAAACTCCGTCGGCCTCCCAAAGTGCTGGGATTACAGGAGTGAGCTATCACGCTTGGCCTAAAACTGAGAATTTTTAAAAGACCCATAAAGTGTGAAAAGATAAGCCACAAGCTAGATGTGGCAACACTTTATACGACTAAAGGACTATTATCCTAACATATAACATGTTCTTATAACACTATAATAAAAAGACAAACTAAAGGAGAAATGTGAAAAAATCTAAAAGTTCAATAAGTGCATGAAAACAGACATAGCCTTACTATCAGGGAAATGCAAAACAAAGCCACAGTGAGCCATGTTACGTGACGACCAGATTACCCAATGAAACTTTATAGCCAAGGATAGTGAACAATGGGATCTCAATACTTATGTGGGTGCAAGAGTATACTAATACAGACACATGAAGCACACGCAAATGATATACGGCACAATAAAAATAAATCAAAGTATACCCTCGAGAAAGTGAAAAAAACTAGCAGAGACTGCAAAAATGGTCTCTGGGGTCCCATATAATCTACAAAGGAATGGAATCTAAAACATATAAAGAACTATAAATCAATTAACAAAAGGCAAAGCAATAAAACGAACGGGCAAAAGACTTAACAGGCACTTTATAGAGGATGAAGCCTGAGTGTCCAAGAAACAAGCACATTCAACTTCAGTCAGGAAAATGAGACACCCGGGGCTGACAATGGTGAGGGGGTGAACGGGGGACAAGTATACACGCAATGTGTCTGGATGGAACCACTTTAGAAGACCATTCAAGTACACATGCTCATAACCCACGCTCCAACGCCTACGTGGGCACTTTAGAGACCCTGTGCTCAAAGAAAGCAAAACGTGGCTTTGCACTCGTTACATATCATCACCGGGACTCGGTTTCTTCATTTGTAAAATGGAGCTGATAATAGTACCTAACAGGGTTGTTGTTTGACAGGTAAATGAATGCTACTGATGTGTAAGCCTGAACAATAAGAGAAACTAACATGTTTAGGGAAACAAAAGCAAGGGAGTGACAAATACAAGATTGGGAGGTTCAGGGTTATACCACTTCTAGGACACATTTGCAAAAACGATTCCACTATTTCGCTGGTGGAAGTGTGTGACAATACCATCGAATGCCATATCGCTTTTAGAAAAAATAAGGTGAGTGTTTATACACCGATGGGGAAGTCTGGAAACCCATCCAGAGGGCTGACTAAATAGCACAGGGCTGTGGTGCCAGACTGACTCTGTCCTGACTTTGCGTTTGGGTTCTGCACTTACTGAATGACCTTACTCAAACCACACAACTTCTCTGCCTCAGTTTTCTCATCTCTAAAATGGCAATGTGGACTGTACGGTGGCTCATGCCTGTAATCCCTGCACTCTGGGAGACAGACGTGGGAGGATTGCTTGAGCCCAGGAGATCAAGACCAACCTTGACAACATAGCAAGTCCTTGTCTCTACAAATAAATAAAAAAATTAGGGTGCGGTAGTGTGCACCTGTAGTCCCAGCCACTCAGGAGGCTGAAGTGGAAGGATCACTTGAGCCCAGGAGGCTGAGGCTGCAGGGAACTGCAAGTGTGCCACTGCACTCCAGTCTGAGTGACAGAGTGAGGTCCTGTCTCAAAAACAGTAATAATAAAATAAAATGGAAATGTGAATCTGTCAGTACCAATCAGACTGAGTTATTGAGAGGATTGCGTGAGTTAATTGAAGAGAGCAGTTTTGGAAAGTGGTTGGCAAATTAAAATGCTTAAAATGGTGGTTTGCTGTTTTTTGTTTTTTGAGTTGGAGTCTCATTCATGTCACTCACACGGGAGTGCAGCGGCATGCTCACAGCCACCGCAGCCTTGAGAGCTGCTGGGGTCTGGCCTTCCGCCTCAGCCTTCCAAGTAGCTGGAACTATAGATGCATGCCACCACGCCCGGCTAGTTTTTTGGTGATTTATTGTAGAGACAGTGTCTCACCAAGTTGCCCAGGCTGGTCTTGAACCCCCAGGCTCAGGCAATCTTCTCGCCTCAGCCTCCCAAAGTGTTGGGATTACAGGCTGAGTCACTGCTCCCAGCCCACTCTTTTAAGGTCAGTGAGCTAACACTTTAACATTTTTAAAGTGTTGTAAAAACAACTAAAACAAATCAAACTAAAACACCAAGTATGTGACAGAGTGTGTGTGACTCCAATACCTACAGTATTTACTATTTAGCCCTTTACAGAAAAGTTTGCCTGACTCTGAGTTAGAATAGTAACTTGCACATGGACCCCCCCCTGAAAAAAAATCATAATTTATTTATCAAAAAGTATGTATGGATTAAACTTCATGCTTAAGCTTCGGTCATCTTCAAAGTACTCTTCATTTGATGCAATACACGTATCAGGACACTTTTTCTACTGCTCAAAACATTTTGGAACGTCAATTTTGATGTCTTTTAGCGCTTCTGCTGTTTTTTGTTTCGCCTCTCCACATCGGCAGAAACGTTTCCCTCTGAGGACTTTTTTCATCCAGGGAAACAACAACAATAAAAAGTCACTCTGAGTGAGATTGAGTGAATAGGGAGAGTGGGGCACAGGGGTCATGCTGTTTCTGCTTAACAACTGCTGAACACTCAGCATGGTGTGAGCAGGTGCACTTGAAAGTCATCCTTCATGAAATGAGAAAACGCGTTAGAAGAATCTCCAAAAAAATTCACTGAAGCCAAGCACAGCCTCTCACAAAAATGCTGGTCGATACACTGATGCCAATGGGATCCTTGAACACTTACCTAGGGAGGGAAGACTGTAATACAAGAGGCCCACCCTCCTAAAGCTAATTCTGGTTTTTGGAGGGACGCCTCTCATATTTTACATGTAAAAAAATATAATGTGTATATTAGCATCATTATATATATGCATATACATATATATATGCATATTTATGAACCTGCATAAGGAATCTACCTCTCCAGTACACCAGAGAAATTACCTTTCAAGATTAGGAATATAGCCAGATGCAGTGGCTCACATCTGTAATCCCAGTACTTTGGGAGGTGGAGGCGAGAGGATTGCCTGAGCCCAGGGGTTGAAGACCAGCCTGGGCAAATTGATGAGACCTCGTCTCTTCAATAAATCAGAAAATTAGCTGGCAGTGGTGGGTACAGCCTATAATCCCAGCTACTTGGAAGGCTGAGGCAGGCCGGGTGTGGTGGCTCAAACCTGTAATCCCAGCACTTTTGGGAGGTCAAGGTGAAAGGATTGCCTGAGCCTGCAGATTTGAGACCAGCCTGGGCAACATGGCAAGACCTTGTTTCTACAATAAATAAAAAAAATTCTACAATAAATAAAAAAAATTAACTGGTCCACACCTGTAGCTCCAACTACTTGGAAGGCTGAGGTGGAAGGATTGCCAGAGCCCAACAGGTTGAGGCTGGGGTAGCCATGAGCATGCCACTGTACTCCAGCCTGGGCAATGGAGTGAGACTCCAACTCAAAAAAAAGGAAGAAGGATTGTCTGAGCCCAGAAGGTCAAGGCTGTATTAGCTGCGATTGGGCACTGCACTCCAGCCTGGGCAACAGTGAGCCTGAGACTCTGACTGACAAGAAAAAGAAAAATGAAACTAGTTATGTATAATTGGTAGGTTTGGTTCTATTTCTGTTGCTTGAGGTTTTTTAGTTGAGACCATTCAATTCTTTGTTTTTCGTTTTTGATGACCGAAAAGACAGTACTTTATTGTTTACCCTTAAAATTTTTCTATTTATGTCTAGAATGAGTATACACTCCCCCCCAAAACAACCCTTAACTCTATCTCATCTTTCTCATACTTTCAGCACTACCCATTAAAGAAAAAAAAAGTAACTTTTAGTTCATTATTTTTCATGTCAAACTTTTACTTTTAAGGACTCAGTTCTTAAAAATTGATTTAACTTTCAACTATTCCTCACACTTTACACAGAAGCTTCACAGATTTGTATGCTTGCCATTGTTTCTTGAATCCCACATCTTCCTCCTTGGTCTATTTTATCATCTTGTGGGAGGAGATCTTTCAGTAATTCTTTCATAGAAGATTTTTGGCTGGTAAACTTTCAGAGGCTTTACAGGTCTGAAAATGCCTTTATTTCATCATCACATTTAAAAGCTAACTTAATTTGGCATAGAAGTTTAGGTTCAAAATCACATTCTCTCAGAACATTGCAGACATGACTCCATTGCTTACTAATATCCAATGTTGCTGATGAAAAGTCTGCTGTCAGGGTGAGGACTGCTCCTTCATCTGTCAACATTTTTTTTTCTCTGGCTTTTAGAATTTCCTCCTTATTCTTGAAGTTCTGAAGTTTTCTTTTCTCTCCTATTTCTTTGACTAGTTTATCCTTTCTATTCTCTTCCTAAGTTCTATATGGATATTGCAATTCCTATATCTGTCATCTATATTACATAAGGCTGTAATATATTGCATAATCATATGTTTCATGATTTTGCAATTTTGTGATTAATTCTGGATTAAGGTTTTACTGTTATTACTATTGTATTATTTGGTTTTGTTTAAATTGCTACTCAGCTCATTTACTTCTTTCCTTTTAAAGGCTAAGTTTTCAGTATTCTCAACTATTTTAGAGTTTTCTCTTACTAATCTGTCTACCAACTCTTTTTTTTGTGAGGCCAAATCTTTTATTTCTTACCACATTTCCCTGCCATTGGAGTTCTTTGAATTTTTTACTTCTGGTATTGTAAGTTTTACTCCTAAAATTTCCTTTAGGTTGTTTTTAAGTGTTCCTCATCTCCTCAAACATCAGGTCTTGGCCATTAAGAACATAAACTTCTTCATGATTGTTGATATGTTTTTGTGTTTTAAATCCAGTGCTGGGGCCATCTCATCATCAGTTTCTAGTAACTGCTTTCTTTCCATATAGGTGATATTTTTCTGCTTCTTTACAAGCCTAGGAATTTTTTATTGTACACCAGACATTGTGAATATGTTGTCAAGACTAAATTCTGTTTAGTACTCTCTGCAAAGCAGGACTTGGGTCTGTTGTAGAAACATGCTTGGTGCCTAGAATTCAAGTTGTTAGGTCAGATGGGGGTGAGAGTCTGTGATCCAGTGCTGTGGTAAAGATGCAAAGAATTAGCCAGGTGTGGTGGCTCATGCCTTTAATCCCAGCACTTTGGGAGGTAGAGGTGAGAGGATTGCCTGAGTCTAGGGGTTTGAGACCAGTCTGGGCAACTTGGCAAGACCTCATCTCCACAATAAATCAAAAAATTATCTGGGTGTAGGGACACACACCTGTGGTTCCAGCTACTTGGAAGGCTGAGGCAAAAGGATCGCCTGAGTCCAGCAAGTTGAGGCTGCGGTGGCTGTGAGTATGCCACTGCACTCCAGCTTAGTCAACAGTGAGACTCCAACTCAAAAACAAAACAGAAAAAAACAAAAAAAGATGCAAAGAATTGCACAGAAACTAAATTAGGAAATATAGTATATTTAGAAAGTAGATTAGAGAGAGAGAGGAGACTCCCCTCACCCCCCAAGATAGAGAGGAGGCCAAAGCTTAGGAAAACATGACCCAGCCAGAGCTCAATGAACACATAACTTGGCCAGAACTTAACAAAAACACTGGCCACTACTGCTTGAGGTGGAATGCCTTTTAAACCTTCCCTTTGATTGGGGCAGGTCATTAAAGTATTTAGGTGGTGATCTGTTTTAAGTCATCACGAAGGGGCCAGGTAAGCACATGTACTGATGTCAGGTGATGGATGGCAGGCAGTTGGGTGGGTTAGTCACATGACTGTTGCCAAGGTGATGGGGTCTGTCTGGTGTCATGAAGGGCTGATAAGGTTAACTTGATTTCTTATGACTGGGGGCAAATACTTGGAATAGAAAAACTAATTAATAAAAACAAGCTGGGGTGGGGTTGTAAAACAACTATCAACAGCTATCTTTGAGAAACCTGTTCTGCCCTTGATTAGAGGGCAAGCTAGGTAATTTGCTAAGAAAACATGACATGACAGAACTAGGCAGTGTCAAAATGACCGCACTTTAGTTAAGATTATTTCATTAAATTATTCCATTTTGGAATTTTACCTTTTCACAAGTCAAGTCCATGATGTAGAAGTCAGAGTTTAAGGTCTAAATTACTCCATTTATAGACGGGAAAAAAAGTCCTTCTCTAGCTACATGTTTGCTTAAAATGACATACTCAAGGTCCGGCACAGTGGCTTACACGTATAATCCCAGAACTTTGGGAGGCTGAGGCAGGATTACTTGAGCCCAGGAGTTCGAGACCAGCCTAGGTAACATGGTGAGACCTCGTCGCTACAAAAAATAAGTAAATAAATAAGTAAATAATGCAAGTTATTAGCAGAGTCTGGGGGTGCCAGTAGGGAGAGGGCTGCGGGGTAGGGGAAGACCTAGAGTCAAATTTGGGGAGGAGACAAGGGAAGCGATAGGGGATGGTTTCTTCTTTATGAGAGTCAGGGTCTATTAGCTAAGACACTCTTTCATTTTGAATTTAATAAATAATTCTGACAAAGTTTCCAACAACTGAAGGAAATTAGAGGAAACGCAGACGTTATTACTTCCAAATCTATTTCCCAGTCCAATAAAGGAACACTCTGAAGTAAAAGGTTGGAGGACTGGGTGTGGTGGCTCATGCCTATAATTTCAGCACTTTAGAAGGCCAAGGTGGGAGGCGTGCTGGAGCCCAGGAATTCAAGGCCAGCCTGGGCAACATAGCACGACCTTATCTCTACGAAAAAAAAAAAAAAATTAAAAATTAGCCAGGCATAGTGGCATGGGCCTGTCGTCCCAGCTTCTTGGGAGGTTGAGGAGGAAGGCTCACCTGAGCCCAGGAAGTCAAGGCTGCAATGAGCCGTGATCATACCACTGCACTCCAGCCTGGACAACAGAGTGAAACCCTGACTCAAAAAACAAACAAACAAACAAACAAAACAAACAAACAAACAAAAGCTGGACGTGGCAGCTCATGCCTGTAATCTCAGCATTTGGGGAGGTCAAAGCAGGAGGATTACTTGCGTTCAGGAGTTCAAGACCAGCCTGGGCAACACAGTGAGGACACCCACTTCCACCCCCACCGCCCTGCCTCTACAAAAGAAAAAAATGGTTGGAGATGAAGTTCAAGACCCTAATCTAGACGTCCACCTGGCTCCAGGTGTAGGTAGGTGGCGTTTGCCCCCCTACCCTTTTTTAAAGCCAGTGCTCGCCAAGCACCTCCTCGCTTTCTTGACTTCACTTTCGCCTCACAGAGCAGCTATGTTGGGGCGGTGGCTTGGAAAGGGCCTTTCTCACTGCCCCATGGCTGGTGAGGGAAAGAACATGGGGCACACTAAGGGAGCCTCCTAATGCCCACCCATCCCAGGCCCTAGGCACCTGGGAAGAAAGACTCCCAGCTGCAGCACGGAGAACAACACAAAGTCAGGAAAATGCATTTGAACTAAGGTGTGAACTGGCGCTCAGTCTCCTGTGGGCTCCTTCCCTCCTTGTGTGGTTCGGGAGCTTCCAAGCCTGACCTCCTTAATCTACATTCCCTGCCTCCTCCCCAGAAATCTCCTTCTGTCCTGAAGCGATTGCTGACTTCCAGGGAAGGCCCCTCCAACCCTCTCTTGGTGTCTCTGCCCAGCCTCTGCCTGAATGCTTCTTACCCCACCTGACTCCAGGCTCACATCTGAAAAAAGGCACCACTAAGTTCCTGACTGCTCAGGCCAGAGACGCAAGGTCAACTCATTCTTCCCTACAGTTAATCCATGCCTGAGTCCTTGAATTCACCCGCTTCTCTCCCTCTCCACAGTTCCAGCACAGTCCAAGCCCCATCATCTCTCGCCTGGATCATGGAATAACCACCGACGGGTTTCCTGGCTTCCCCTCTGACCCCTCTGCAATCCTTCTCCCTACTTAATACCCTTCAATGGCTTCCAATGTCAGTTAAATTTCTAACCTCTCGTTCTACTGACTCCCCCTTCAACACTGTCTTAGAACTACTCTCCCTATGGCAGAGACACGGTCTCTTATCCTTCCTCAGAAAATACAGAACTTCCCGCCTTGGGGCCTTTGCACGCGTTGTTTCCTCTACACGTGATTTTTCCCGTTCTTTCAAGGCTGCCTTCTGTGCATCCCCAGAGGTCTCAGGTCAAATGTGAACTCCTCTGAGAGGCCCCCTGGACCACCCAGTCTACACTGGTCACACCCCCCCATCCCAATACGCTCTATCCCATCACCCTCTTGATTTGGTTGTCACTGATCAGAATCTGAATGTATCTCTTCAGTTCAACTGTTTCCTTATTATGACTCTCTTCTATTTCCCCACTAGAATATGGGATATCACCCCATAAGGGCTAGAATGTTAACTGTACCCTTTGCCAATTTTTAGGTTCACTGCGCCCAGCATTATGACGAGTACATATCAAGCCCTCACGCTGAATGAAGCCACGGGTGAGTGAACAAACTCCTCTTTCCAAATCAGACTCTGTAGTGCTGACTGTATGACTGTTTACCCAATTTTCACCAGAACCAAGAAGGTGGGTCAGGAAGCTGCCTGGGATGGAGACTCGAGAGTTGCGGGTGGTTGGGCTCCCCAGGCCTGACTTGCAAGGCTCAGATGGAAGTTTACTTGCCCAAGGTCATATGACTGCTAAGTGAGAGCTCCAGTGTCTGGTAGGAGTTCTATCAAGGGACAGCATGTGAATAAACAAAGAGACCTTTGTCCTTAAAAAAAAAAAAAAAACCCTTGCTTCTTCCTTTTTCACATTATTAATAAATTCCTTAAATGAAAAAATTAAAATCAGGCTGGGTGCAGTGGTTCACACTAGTAAACCCAGCACTTTGGGAGGCCAAGGTAGAAGGATTGCTTGGGTCCAAGAGTTCAAGACCAGCCTGGTCAACATAGTGAGGCCTTGTCTCCACAAGAAATAATAATAACAGCCGAGCACGGTGGCCCGTGCCTGTACTCACAGTATTCTGGGAGGCTAAGGTGAGAGGATCAAGGATCCAGGAGTTCGAGACCAGCCTAAGTAGCATAGAGAGGCCTTGACTCTAAAAAATTTAAAAAATTAAAATAAAATAAATAAATACATAAAAAAGAAGAGAAATTAAAAGCAAATGACAGAGGGAAAAATAAAGCTTGAATGTCAGAGTTTAGGGACATCCATGAGCTGGAATAGCACACTAAATTACACTGTAGGTGTTATCAGTGTCATTCATAGTGCAGGAAACCACAGGACAAAATAGTCTAGTTTCTTCAAAAAAAAATATCAAGGGGGAAGAAAAATGGTGTTTGGAGGGAGAGAACCTGCTTGTTCACTTTTAATCCATTAGTCATTAGAAGAGACAAATTGGGCCAGGTGTGTTTGCTCCTGTCTGTCATCCCAGCACTTTGGTAGGTTGAGGTGAGAGGACTGTCCAAGGCTAGGGGTTGGAGACCAGCCTGAGCAACTTTGTGAGACCTTGTCTCTACAATAAATCACAAAATTAGCCGGGCGTGGTAGTGCATGCCCATAGTTCCAGCTCCTTGGAAAGTTGAGGCGGAAGGATCACCTGAACCCAGCAGGTCAAGGCTGCGGTGGCTGTGAGTGTGCCCCTGCACTCCAGCCTGGGCAACAGAGTGAGACTCCGACTCCAAAAAAAAAAAAAAAAAATCTGGGGCTGACCACTCCACATTTGTCTAATCTGCCTGTGACGTTTGCAACGATTTCCCCAGCTCTTTAATCATCAATGATTTCAGATTCCCTCGTATAACCAAGCTTCATTGTTTCAGTGAAAAATGCAGCAACAATTTTGGAACAGAGCCTAATGAGAACCTGGTCTTTGCCTTTCTTTTCAGCATTGTTCATGCTCTTGAGAGCATCAACTAGGACATTTATGCCGACCATTGTGGCAGGCGGCACAAGAGGATGGCAGAAAGAGCTTTTCAAAAAAATATTAATGCGGCCAGGAGTGGTGGCTCATGCCTGTAATCCTAACACTTTGGGAGGCCCGGGCAGTAGGTTCATCTGAGCCCAGGAGTTCAAGTCCAGTTTGGGTGACATGGTGTGACCTTATTTCTACAAAAATTTTTAAAAATTAGCCAGGTGTGGTGCTGGTGACGTCTGTAGTCCCAGCTACTGGGGAGGCAGAGGAGGGAGGATCACTTCAGCCCAGGAGGTCGAGGCTGCAGTGAGTCGTGTTTGTGCTGTTGCACTTCAGCCTGAGCAACAGACCTTGTCTCAAAAAAATAAATACATAAATAAAAACTAAAAAATGTTCATGCAGTATTTTTTTTTTGAGTCAGAGTCTCACTCTGTCACCCAGGCTGGAGTGCAGTGGCACACTCATGACCACCGCAGCCTCGGCCTGCTGGGCTCAGGTGATCCTTCCACCACTGTCTTCCAAGTAGCCGGAACTACAGGCATGTGCCACCATGTCTGGCTAACTTTTTGATTTATTGTAGAAATGAGGTCTCAGCAAGTTGCCCAGGCTGGTCTCAAACCTGTGGCCTCCCACCTTGGCCTCCCAAAGTGCTGGGCTTATAGGCATGAGCCACCACTCCCGGCCTAATGCAGTATTTTTAACTGTCTATTAGTACTAATATTTGAGAATATTTACAATATTAACGGAACTTAATCAAGGAGAAGTTAGATTTACATTTTGTCTGACATTTCAATACATCTTTTTTTTTGAGTTGGAATCTTACTCCATTGCCCAGGCTGGAGTGCAATGGCATGCTCATGGCCAATGCAACATCGACCTGCTGGGCTCCAACAAGCCTTCTGCCTCAACCTTCCAAGTAGCTGGAACTACGGGTGTGCACTACCACACCCAGCTGATTTTTGACTTACTGTAGAGATGAGGTCTCGCCAAGTTGCCTGGGCTGGTGTCAACCCCACAGGTTCAGGCAATCCACTCGCCTCAGCCTCCAAAGTGCTGGGATGACAGGCTGAGCCACCAAACCCGGCCTTCAATACATCTTAACAGGAGAAATAGTAAAAATACTTATGGTCACAGTTATAATATCAAAAATGTATAAATGTTTGTTTGGTGTTAGTGTGCCCAAATACAATTCGGTTTTTGGTTTAAAATTATTTGACTGTAAGAAAGAACATTTGGTTTAGTTCACTAACAGGAATCTCTGTTAACACTGGCATGGATTCTTCTTGGTATTTCTTCTGCTGTTGATTTTTAGCATAGTCGCCTGTGACTTTATGAATGGTGTTGACTGGGAAAGTATTCATCACCTTAATCTCAAAAAAGTACATATGATTACTATAGTAATAAGGTGGTAGACAGGTAACGCAACTGCCTGGTAATTTTGAGGCCAGTAGGTTAAATCTGAAGAGTTGAGTCAAGATTTAGGAATAACACCTTACAGGACACATTGCATAAAGCCAAATTGGGAGTTTAAGAACAGAACATGGGCCAGGTGCGGCGGCTCAAGCCTGCCATCCCAGCACTTTGGGAGGCTGAGGTGAGAGGATTGGCTGAGCCCATGGGTTCAAGACCTGCCCAGGCAACTTGGCGAGACCTCATCTCTACAATAAACCAAAATTAGCCGGGCATGATTGCGCACGCCTGTAATTCTGGCTACTTGGGAGGCTGAGGCTGAAGGATCACCGGAGCCCACCAGGTCGACGCTGGGGTAGCTGTGAGCATGCCACTGTACTCTAGCCTGGGCAATGGAGTGATACTCAGACTCAAAAAAAAAAAAGAAAAAAAGAAAGAAAAGAAAAGAACATGGCTGGTAGCTGTGGCTCATGCATGTGGTTCCAGGAATTTGGGAGACCGAGATGGGAGGATTGCTTGAGTCCAGGATTTCGAGTTCAGCCTGGGCAACGTAGCAAGACCTCGTCTCCATTGCCCCACTCAAAGTAGCTGGTCATTGTGACACGTACCTGTAGTCTCACTCAGGAGGCTGAGGTGAAAGGATCGTCTGAGACGTTTGAAGCTCTAGTCATCAGCGACTGTGCAACTGCACTATAGCCTGGGTGACAGAGTGAGACTGACGAAAAACAAGAAAAGAAAAGAGAGGGCTGGGTGTAGTGGCTCACCCCTATAACCCCAGCACTTTGGGAGGCCGAGGTGAGAGGATTGCCTGAACCCGCAGGTTCAAGACCAGCCTGGGCAACTTGATGAGACCTCATCTCTACAATAAATCAAAAATTAGCTGTGTGTGGTAGCACACGCCTGTCGTTCCAGCTCCTTGGAAGGCTGAGACGAAAAGCTAGCCAGACCCCGGCAGGTGGAGGCTGCGGTGGCCGTGAGTATGCCACTGCATTCCAGCCTGGGCAACAGAGTGAGACTCTGACTCAGAAAGAACAGAGCCATGCGTTGCTGTTTTTGGCAATGGTGACAGTGAATTTTCCACCATTTCCCATGGCTTTAGACAATCTCAGTGCCGAGTCCACTGTGCTCACCAGGGAGCTGCGGGAGGGGGAGACGAGAAGTTGAGGGAAAGGCAAAGGGCCGGCGTCTCCCAACTCCTCGCGAGGCACCCAGAGAGAATCCATTTCCTGGGCCTCAGCTTCGACAATATCTGTTTTAAATGAGTCAGCCTGGGAAGGCGCCTGAGGTCAGAGAGAGTCTCTTTTCTAACCTCCGCCTCTCTTTCTCAATCTTTCCTTCCCCACTTTATGAAACGATGACTCACATTTCTAGTCTCTTATTATGGGAGCACTTCCTGTGGATATAAAAATCAGACTGAGAAAGCCTGCTTCTAAGGAGGAATCCCCAATATGCCCAACCCCGAAGATTCCAAGGAAAAAAATATATATATTTGAGATGGAGACTCACTCTGTCGCCCAGGTTGGAATGCAGTGGCACATTCACAGTCACTGCAGCCTTGATCTGCTGGGCTCAGGCGATCCTTCTGCCTCAGCCTTCCGAGTAGCTGGAACTACAGATGCATGCCACCACGCAGGCTGGTTTTTGTGACTTATTGTAGAGACGAGGTCTCACCAAGTTGCCTGGACTGGTCTCAAACCCCTGGGCTCAGGCAATCCTCTCACCTCGGCATCCCAAAGTGCTGGCATTACAGGCTGAGCCACCACTCCTGGCCTCCAATAAGTATTAAAAGGGGAAGTACTTCCCTCATCTAGGCAAGAAGCCTGACAATCCTCCCATCCATTCATTCATCCACCCATCCATCCATCTATCCATCCATCCATCTACCCAT